>NC_140907.1:3168387-3362637 GCF_045865225.1 Trachurus japonicus | reverse complement strand
AATAAGTCAGGCTAGCAATAATATTAAGGATACAGAAACAAAATCGTGCCCATCTAGGCCTACTCCTCCTCCTCGGATACAGAGTCATTTGAAAACAAACTTTTCCTATTCATGTAGGTTACACAAACAGTACTGTGTAAAGTTTTTTTGGGGCGTTTTTTTCTAGATTCTTATCAATTACACACCATCAGGGAGGCATCTAGTTGCTCCACATTCACTCTCTCTGCTGTATGTCAACCATAGACAACATCATGTGGTCAGACCCAGAAGACATGCACAGTTAAGTGAGAGCCTAGTTTTCTCCAACATGCTAGAATGACCTGCCAGATACCTTGGAGTTTGTGAAGTTATCGACCTTTTATAGACCACAAAATATTGCTTTATTTGTTTCATACTTACCACATGTTCATAAACCATTGATGGCATTATTTGTGAAAGCAATAATCACGTCTATTCCCGCGCGCGCTCTTACACAGGCCGTAATAACAACACATTTGGCCCGATTTGGCCGCGAGGATGAGGAGGCGAGCTGTTTCCTTCAAATCACACCGCGCGCCAACATCCGCGCATGTCCACTACTCTCTGCTCTGATTGGTCAACAGCAGCGCCGTCACTCTACTACCACGAATCTGTTTGGCCGTACGTGCTTACGTAGAAGTCTTTCGCTCTACGCTGATTGGTCGAATTGCTCTGGTATAAGTACAGCCGGGGCCAGGGCGCCACATTCAACTTCAGGTAAAACAGCTGCTGACTTTAGGAGAATATAACAGAAGAAAACGTTCAGTTATTTTTTGTTACGGTATTTATAGTTTTTTTAATAATATATCTCATTTGGATAAAATGGACTGTGTGGATTTCCCAAGAGTGCTGCCAAACTCACCCCGGAAGACCAGGGGACAAATTCAGGTTTGTTTTTACATTAACGTGACTTAATTGTTGTAAATAGCAACTTTCACCCACAGCTAACGTAGTTCAAAGTAGCTACTGAACATATTAATTCATGCTAACACCAGCCGTGTATGTTGTATGTATGTGGTACGTGTAGTCGTTGACTGACCCGAGTCCCTCTGCTGTTTGAATGTAGGTCATCTTCGGACCGATGTTTTCAGGCAAAAGGTGAGTTGTTCATTCACAGAATCAAAATATACGTCCTTTGTCAGATATAGCTAGCTAGTGTCTTCTTTTCTCACCGAGGAAACCAGATTAAATCCGCACTGAACGGTGAACGCCCATACTTTACCATCCCGCCAAATTTCTCCTATTGTTTACCCAGCTGGCCAGCTGCTACCTATAGAAAGTAAATTAAGTCATGGGACAACGTAAACAAAACCTGCATATATTTGTACATAACAACTGTGATTTTTTAAGTTTCCACTCGTCACTTATTAATTATTAAACACGTTACACTGCGATCATTACTACTGTACATACTGATGGTACATTAATGAAATCAGTGTTTGGGCAGGCACTGTCACGTGACTGAACTTATACTTATTGTGTTAACCTATCTGCAAAATATACAAAGTGGTTTAACTGGTGTTGACCATGTTGTTGTCATTCATTTTGCAGCACTGAACTGATGAGGAGAGTGCGGCGTTTCCAGATAGCCCAGTACAACTGCTTGGTGATTAAATATGCCAAAGACACTCGTTATTCTGACAAAGGCATGGCTACACATGACAAGTGAGTTTTTATGGACTTGTTCACTCGCCTAAGTTGTTCCCATTTTTACTGAAATACCCTTGTCTGTGAGTTTGAGGAGGTGGTAATAAAGTCATGGTTTTGATATGAAATTGAAATTAAATGTTCACGATAATAAACATAAGAATGAAGAAAATATCCCAAGTAAACTAGGTAGCCCAGTTTCGTTGAACCAAATCATTTAATGAAGGGAGAGGATGGGTCCATCTCTCTCTGTTTCAATGTGCAATATGAGGTCATTATCTGCATTTATTGATCTTTCTTATTGCATTTTTATTGTTGTTATTTATTTATTGAATAGTTTTTATTTGAGAGTGTGAATAAATGTGTGCACAGAAACACTTTTAAAATTTTGTTGTATTGTTTTGTGCAATAACGACAAACTGCATCTGATTCAGTATTATCTCTTACACCTTTGACAGAAATGTAACACTTTTGAATGTGAAGAAATCAGGGACTGTAATGAGTGCTTTCAAAACAGTGAAATACTGATGTCTGAGTAAAAGCTGACCACTAGTGGTGACATCGTCGTGACCCTGTACCATGTCCGTCTTTTAGAAACACAATGGAGGCCGTACCAGCTGCCTGTCTTGAAGATGTGAGGCCTCTGGCACTGAAAGCCTGCGTCATTGGAATTGATGAGGGACAGTTTGTAAGTAAATGTTTTATTTTCAGCTTAAACTAGTGACTGTTCATCTCCGTCATATTTTTTGAAATTGTGTGTGTGCCTTAAATTCAGGTCTTTTGTTTTTGCACGTAGTGATACCAGGATTGGTATCAGGCTGGAGGCCTCCGCATCCTCTGACTCTGTGCTTCCTTTGTGTTGTTGCAGTTTCCAGACACAGTGGAGTTTTGTGAGGAGATGGCAAATTTGGGAAAGACGGTCATTGTAGCTGCCTTGGATGGAACCTTCCAGAGGAAGGTGAGTATCTGTGCGTTTGTCTGTGCATGTCAGAGTCAGAGTGATGCTGATTGTTCATATCAACAAACACACAGTGTGTGGATGCTGAGGGAGCAGACAGAGCATCATTGTGGGTATAGACGCAACAGAAAGTGCGAAACAAGGAACGCATTTTTGAGGCTGCACTGAACAATCTGCATGAGCAGCACTTTGACAGACTCTTCATTGTGCTCATTATTTCGCACCACAGTGTGTCTGTTCTGTCCTGGTAATGTAATTATACCTGACTTGCTTTTCTGCTGTCCTGTGCATTCCTGTAGGCATTCGGAAACATCCTAAACCTTGTCCCTCTGGCGGAGAGCGTGGTGAAGCTCAATGCCGTCTGCATGCAGTGTTACAAAGAGGCTGCCTATACCAAGAGGATAGGAGCAGAGAAGGAGGTGAGGTGACATAAAGTGCTGTGACAGTTTTACCTGAATCTGTACCAGCCTGAGCAATAATAAATAAACCATAACATAGTTTCACACAGTAAAATCCAAGCTGATGAAGACATATTTGTCATGTTTTTATTTGTAAAACCTTGTGAATACTGAAATGATTCTGACCAGGTCTGGCATATTATGCCACCTGTCATGCTTAAGTGTAGAGCACAGGGTTCCTACACAAGTATGGAATTTGATTTTATACATTTCCAGGTCTGGAAATGTCTGGAAAATGGAAACTATTGTATGGAAATCTTCTTATCTGAAGTCATTTGGGTTAATTATTTCTATTGTACCTAACTACAATCCTACAAACAGCTCTCCTGGAAATGATTTGGTTACATAATGGCATTACACATTCAGAATAATGAAAACAATGATATGATAAATTACATTCTTTTTTTTGTATTATGCACATCTATTTACTCATCACAAATGATTTTTTTTTTTTTTTTACTGAAAAGTCTAGAAATTAGGGTCTGGAAAAAGTATGGAATTTGGAAATTTCAAATGTGTAGGAACCCTGAGAGCAGGTAGACTTAGTGCAGACAACAGAATGTGAATGCCTGGTTTTAACGGTCAACTCCTGTCTGTCTGTGCCAAAGCTGGAAGTGATTGGTGGAGCTGACAAGTATCAGGCGGTGTGCAGGAAGTGTTACGGGGATCTGATGATGGGCAAAGAGAACAGTGCTCCCCTCAGGAATGAAACTCCACAACAAGCCCCCCCAGGAAAACTCGTGGACTCTGGAGTTCACAGGACGCTTTTCTCCACCCTGCACCTCTGAGGAACGTTGCAGACGTTCAGCGGAGAACTGAGAAATTCAACAATCGAGTGTGTGTGAGGGGCGTGAAGGAGAGAAAGTACATTTGAGAGACAATGTTGACATGAACTGGTAACTTCTGAATGTCTGTGGGTATTTTTAGGTAACTTGAAATGTGTCAATGAATTGAGTTTAATCAGCTCAGTTGATTTTCTTTGTATTTGGTGTGAAATTGTATTAATATTTTTACTTGAAGAGGTAGGTGCACTCAAGCCTGATAATGAACAGATGACATCACTGCCATTACAATGCAGTGATATTCACTTTTGTTTGGTTATCTTTTGACATGTAACTGTATCATTACACTATCAAATAGAACATTTTAATTTATTTTTTTACAAACTGTAAAGGTTCACTTGTGTTTTACAATGTGTATGTATGCGAGCAGTGATACAAGTAAAATGTGTGGTTTAAAAACATGATTTGGCTCTTTCTCTACAGATTTTCATGACAGTTGGGAAACCCCTTTCCTCACACAGAGGTTTTCAAATTGTTGTACTGTGTGATATGTAATCCAATGCCTTCACATGCAGCTGAGGACCAAAATAACCTGTTTGATTTCTGGCATCCATTCCAGCCTGCCAGCAGTGGGGAAGTTTATCCTCACTTTACTGCTCTATAAAACCTCTATTACAGCAACACACAGCTGATAAGGACATGATTTTATTCCATAAACAAAAAGGTCTACAGTAAATCTGTCTTCTGCTTCTGACAAAATTGTGTCAAAAGATAAAAACAAAAACGGGGAAAGAAGGCAATTTCACAACTTCAATGTTGGAAAAAAAAATACATAGAAACAAAACAGAAAAACAAATCGAGCTGTGCAAGATCTGACCAGTTCCATGTGCCAGTTTTTATAAAACATTAGAAGAAGGCATCACAAATGATTTAACGCAAATGAATCTAGTCAGCTCATCTAACACATGAACCCTGAATCAAAGCAAATAAAGATTAGCTATGCATTGTTAACTAATTGCAGGCTAATTTATATGTTAAATATACATGAAATCAACATTACATGTCAAATTTCAGCCAAATTATGACATTACTGTGCAGAAAGAGGCTGGAGACAGCAAGTCTGAAGGCACAATTTCTGAATTTCACTATCAGTTGAGTTATTCAAGCTGGGTTATTATGGGAAACTATCATCTTTGTAGTCACATGAATACACTGGTTTCAAGTGTTCATTGAAGAACAGATTGAACTGATTTTTCCAGAGCATGAAAATGAGCACAGAAATAATAACTCCAGAACGGAGGTGAGGACAGCTGTGATACACAACTGCTTAACCTTCATGTATCATCAGTATTATTACATCATGGCACATTTTACTCTCATTCACGTTCCTCTAAAACTCTTTGTGTTTAACTTTCCCTCCTTAAGGCACAGATGACAAAGCATCAGCAGTGTTTTTCGTATAAGTGGATTCGGTAAGCACACTATCCTCTAAAGGTCAAACAAATAAATTCAATGTTTTTTCACCATAATGTGTCTGCTGTCGTACCATCAACAGCATAATGTTCAATAAATACAAACACATCCATTTTCTGATGCTCGCAGATCTAAGCCCTCGCACCCCCGACAATAGAAACTGATCTCAGGTCGACCTTTGACTCACTTTGGCTGAGCTACGACAGGCGGAGAGCAGCTGAGGTGTTAAACTGACAGACAGACGTTGCTGCTGTCGGGCACAAAGCGGCAAAGTAAACCAGTAGCTTTCCTAAGCACAGGTGTTTGATTCTCACCATCGCAGGCCGAGGTGATAATCTGTCATTTTGTAAAGACACACAAGCTGCAGTCTGCCCCTCTACAACGCAGCATGAAAAAGCCTGTAAACAGGAGATAAACATCAGCGATATGAAAACTAAATGTCACCAAGAGCCTGGAGGAAGTGTGAGGCCTCTGTGCTCACAGAGAGAGAGAGAGGAAGCATCCTCTCTGGTTGTTAATAAGTTACTCTCAACAATACGCTCAGTGAATTCACCTGTTGAATAAGTGCATGGTTACGGTATCTATGTTCCCCTCCCTCTTGACTGTCTGAAATGCATCTACAAGGTTAAAGGGCAACACTGATTATGAACATCCAATATATCTCTAGAGTTTGGCACATTTACGGTAATCAATTACTGCCGACACAATCTTGTTATTTGCTATTGGTCACAATTATAGAACTTTGATGGCCTTCATGTTTTTTCATGTCAACATAAACTGCAGGTTTTAAAAGATGAGATGGTGAACACAGGAGTCGTTTCACTGTTGCTTAACCTTGAAACCTTGTGTTCAAAGGTCATTTTATTATCATATGGCTAACGACCTATCTACACAGTCTCCTCAGAGCCCACACTTTACAAAACATAACTCAGTCACCGAGGGATATTTGGCTTCTTAGTGGGCTTTTCCCACTAAACTCTACTCCCAGATAACAATATATTCAATAGGTTACACACTAAACTCTTTAGAGGTCCTCAGGATAACTGCGCTGAAGGGGAAAGATAAGGAAAGAAATCAGGCACCTATGAAACGGCAGCGTTGAAAGCAGTGAAATCTATGAACATACACACATTCTCAGGTTTCAACAGAGAGTGAAGACAAACACGTTCGCCGCTGTCTTCTTCTACTCTGACTGAAGCCTCACGATGTCACATGACGTGACCTTTGACCTCCTCCTGGGTACATTCTATCTACCTAACCTCTCCCCTTCAGGATCAGCCTGTTTGAGGTAAAAGTTGCATCTTTGCGCAGAGGTCTAAGGTCAGATTTCACATCATCAGCACTCATTTCAACACTCTCGGCTGATGTCTTAAGATCTGACCATAGACCTGTTGAAGTAAACCAGTGTCCTACCTCTGAAACTTGCAGTTGCACTGCTCAGGTTTTCAAATCTGACAACACTTGAAAAAGTGGGTTGAATCAAAAGAAAAAGGAAAAAGAAAAGAAAGAAACACACATCAATATGATATAGCTCTGTGTCTGTGCAGTGCAACTCCAATCACTGTATCACCAGAAGAGCGGGGACACGGCCCGAGCTCCCTTTGTCTCAGTAGTTGGGCGGCTGGTAGACGTCTCCCGGTGGCTTGAAGTTGGAGGGGAAGGGAGGCTGCTGCATGTCTGGCACGTTGCTGGGATAGGCCGTGTAGGTGGTGGGGGTGTAGGTAGTGGGGTTGTAGGAGGTGGGGGCGTAGGTTGGAGGGTAGGCGTTGTGATCCGGGGCTGAGTCTGCGTAGGTCGGGATGGTCACTTCGTTCACACCGCGGCGGAAACGACCCAGCGCGTAGTAGGTGAGGATTCCCTGTGTGGTGATGTAAAAAAAAATCAAAAGGTCAGCACACACAGGCACTTTGAAGTAGGGATGTCATCATGTCACCATTACTTGCTTTCACAATTAATCATGGTATTAAACGCCACAATTAATTTATCGCAAAGATTCCTAAATACCGTCACTTTCCAAAAAAGATTATGTGGGAACCATCTTGACAAATGTGCGCCAAAGTAAAGGTAATTGCACAGATACTGGTCCATTTACCTAATGTAACATTGAATCGGAAGGAATTTAAAAATTTGCATGTCATTTGTAATTTAAAAAGACAAAAAAAATGATTAAAATAAAGTTAAACATTTGGTAACATTTTGGAATATAATTGGTCCTTTATTAATAGATACTTACAATATTTTGTGTAAATAATCAGCTTTGTAATTATTTAGACTATATTTGATTTTACACATACATACTGTTGGGAAATTAATTAAAGGGATAGTTCACCCTAGAATGATATTTCGCTCATTATCTACTCACCCTCATGTTGACTAAGGGCTGGAAGAAGTTTCAGAGTCCTCCGTCCCTTCTCTGAGTTACAGGGGGTCTTGGTGTAGCAGTGCATGTCCATATAACGGTTGCAAAGGGACACCAGAGCTCTTCGTAAAAAAACACACACAAAAAAACATCCAAATACCTCCATGCTGCTCGTATGTAATGTCCGTCTTGTGCTGAAGCCCCAAATTGCGTAATTGTCCCGAAAAAAATTAAATAAGTCTATATTTTAAGCTTGTTTGTAGCGGAAGCTTCTCAAAGCTCCTCTTCCTGGTCCGTCCAAATCTCGCGTGATTTGCGCCGGCGTCAGTGCGGTTACTGCGAATCACGCGAGATTTGGACGGACCAGGAAGAGGAGCTTTGAGAAGCTTCCGCTACAAACAAGCTTAAAATATAGACTTATTTAATTTTTTTCGGGACAATTACGCAATTTGGGGCTTCAGCACAAGACGGACATTACATACGAGCAGCATGGAGGTATTTGGATGTTTTTTTGTGTGTGTTTTTTTACGAAGAGCTCTGGTGTCCCTTTACAACCGTTATATGGACATGCACTGCTACGCTGAGACCCCCTGTAACTCAGAGAAGGGACGGAGGACTCTGAAACTTCTTCCAGCCCTTAGTCCACATGAGGGTGAGTAGATAATGAGCGAAATATCATTCTAGGGTGAACTATCCCTTTAAAGCATAATAATCGTGATAATTGTATGATGATTATTTCTCTGACAATAATCGTACCAAGAAAATCTATAATTGTTACATCCCTACTTTGAAGATTTTCCCAGAGTTTGACTTCACACAACCGCTGAAGGTGATCCAAAGTAATTTTACATGTTAAAATAAACATGTGGAGACTCGAAACATGCTTAGGGGATATGATACATCACGCTGACATTTAGTCTGCATAACATTACAAAGAAACAGTAATGTAGCTATATGCAGTTGACACTGAACACATCAACCTTGAGAGCCTTGCAATCAGCTGTGCTACCAGGCCAAAGTCTGACAGTAAATACAGCAGGGCTTAGGGATAAATGTGTCTCAAGCAGGTCTCTTGCATGTACTGTATATTGCAAGAAGTGACGCAAGTGGCAGCAGCATTGACATTTTGAGAAACACGCACATCTGCTTCCATGCTTAGAATAACGCACTAGTCGTGTGAAGAAGCCAGTAGAATACAGTTGTGCTCATCAGTTTACATAACCTGGAAGATTTTGTAACTGTGTACCGTTCTTTAAGGAAAACATGAGTGGTCAGGCAAAACAGATTTCTCTTATTTTTAAATGGGATAATCAAATTAAACTGTGAGACATTCAGAAATAACACAATCAACAAAAAAAGATAATCAGAGAGTCTGACAAACAAATTCTTGATGCTTCCAGACCGTGGCTTGGTATCAACAGAACCCCTTAATTTCCACTTTTATGAGAGCTTGAACACTGTTGATTGGCATTCTCAAATCCTTGGCAATCTTTTTATATCCTTTTTCTGTTTTATACAGTTGACCAACCTTCTCCCTCTGGACTTTTGACAGTTCTTTTGCTTTTCCCATGGTTCAGAATCCAGCAAAGTCAGTGCAGCAATGGATGAAATGTGCAGGTGTTTGTCAAGAGCCCAGAATCTCATTGACTTTTTATACACAGACACTAATTACAAGCAGTCAAGTTACAGGCGTGGACAGCTACCCTGAGTAACCATTTAAACCAGTCTGTGTCAGTCTGTGTGTATATTATCAGGGTAAGACTTTGAAGAAGTGTAAACTTTTGATCAGGGCCATTTTGGTGTTTGCACTTATCATTCGGATTCAAAAAGATCAAAGTCAGTCGTGTGATAATAAATGGCTTTGCCAAGCCACTAAACTCGGAATAAAAAAAAGTTTTATTGCATTATCAATTATATTTTCTGAAATGCAGCCAGTGTTTCACAAATTCTGCCAGGGTATGTAAACTTTAGAGCACAACTGTACGTACTGACACAACATGGATCTTGAATTTACAGGAGCTACAATAGTCAGTAATCTGTCATGTGTCACTGCTGCTCACCCAGGTGGCGATGGAGAAGAATGAGAAGGCCACGGTGGCGCGTGCAGCGTCCTGAGGGATCCCGCTGACCTCATGAGTGCGACCCCACTGGCTGGCCAGCAGGCAGAAACACACAAACCACAGGAAGGTCCACGCCCCTAGAAAACACACAGATGCACAAACACAGACATGTAAACGGTTGTTTTTTCCACACTGCGTGGAATAACAACAGAGAGAGCCCTCACTTCCCCACTCATGATATAACAAAAAATTATTTCCCCTGGACGACCATGATACAAAAGAACAGAAACGTCAACAGAATGAAAAGAGCTCTCCTGTCGCCATCTGCTCAAACCAACACAAACTACCACTTCTTTGTTTCCTTGAAGAATGGCGGACTGTGAGCTGCGACTGCGAACAGCTGATGAATGTTTAATTTCAGCAAAATCTGTGAGGTCATCCTCCGCCCCCACCCTGCTGCTGCTCACTCATCTTACTGTGCGCAACAATGAATAATACATGTTACGTTGTGTCAGGAAAACAGGCGGGCGGGCTGTCCCACATTACGCCGATAATCGGAGGCTTGTATGAAGAAGTTCACATTTAAATGAGAACTGAGTTTAACCCCTGTTCTCAGATAACTGCTTTCCTTTACTGGCTACTCAGGTATTCAATATGTTCATCTCAACATAGTGTCCAGAGAATGTTTTATCATCTTTTTTTTCACAAAACAAAGCCTTATCTTTAAAGTTTTAATTCTGTACAAAGAAGCATGTAGAAGTGTTTTAGCCTCTAGGGAAGTTAAACAAGGCGTAAACACAACCCTGACCCACACTAGTAGAGGTGACATGCGTAGTCCAATAGCAAACAGTTGCCTACACACATAGAGTAACGTTAGAGTTAAACTGGCCTTCTATCTGCTTCCACTGACTAAAGTCTCCACCATATCTTGAGGGAAGTAACTAGCCATTGCAGATTAGCAGGTAAATTCACCAGTCGGCTTCTTAAAGGGATACGCCAACATTTTTTTTTCTGTGTCTTGCCTCACTCCCGAGTCCATGACCAGCAGATAGACACCATCCTTTCCACTGTGCGTGCAGTAACAAGGGAGATACTGTACGGGCAGAGCTGGCGCACCGCTAATTAGCTTAGCTCAAATGCTGGAAGTGCATAGGAAGTGTTAGCCTGCCTCCTACCCGAGCCGAAATCAGCAGTCAGAAGCTGATTTCATTTTAGCTCTAAACTCTGTCCATATCTCCTTTATTACTCCACGCACAGTCAAAAGGATGGTGTCTATCTGCTGGTCATGGACTCAGGAGTGAGGCCCTTTAACGTTTGACTGTCTGCTGTTCAGTGCCGAGAATCACCTGAGAATCCCAGATCAGCCATGACGGCGTACTTCCTTTCCTGCGCGTTGCTCATGAAAGGCACGTAAACGTCCAACACCAGGAAGGCCACACAGGCCAGGAAGGCGATCACGCCGATGCCGATGGCGTAGTGACACGCCGAGTCATTCTGGTTGAAGATGCACTTGGCCTCAGCAGAGTGGGATGAGTTGATGTATCCCTCTGTGGTGATGCAGGCGAACACCACCAGGGCAAAGATCTACAAGCAGAGAAAAGAGGAGGACAAGTGAATGGTGTAGGATTTACTTCCAATTTCTAAAACCTTCAATGATTTGCACAGATGCAAGAACAGTCTAAGTTAAAGCAACACCCTGCTGTTTACTTCAAGTCTACTCATTAACCTCACATTGCATACTTGACATTACTGCAGTGCAGCTACAGTATGGGTTTCAAGTACAGTATAAAAACATCTGATCTCAAATCAGAGACTTCAAACAGGTTATCCACTTTCTACTACTAACAGGACTATTTGTGCAACTCTCCTTTTGTGATGCATTCAAAGACATTTGGACATGTGGAATTTGAATCTGCTTCCAAAAAACATTGCAGACAAGGAGCTCTGCTCACAAAGCAGAGAATAAGTCATTGTGGCCCTCTTGAAAACAACATGTGAATTCATTTTACAGATCACCGTTATCTCTTAAACAACATCAGGAGCCTCTCTAACACTGAAACAGGAAGGGTAGTCGATGCAGTCACTCCTTAAAAATTAGGTACGCCTTGAGAAAATCAGCAAATATCCTCAGGTTAAGCTGAGGTCTATGTAAGTAGAGCCTCACTTATGATCATCAGATCAACATAACGTGACATAACGTTTCAACAAAGCCACAAATCTTGTTTTGTCAAATTTCTTCCCATGACACACCGTGAGGTCACGTGTCATCAGTCTCTTCTCTTCGTGCTGATTCTTATGAAACACCCCCAAAAGTTCTTGTGTGTCAATTTCTGTTTCCCCGTGGTGTGTTACTGTCTGCTCTGGTTACCCATCTAACCATGTGACCTACTTTTGAGTGCAGCTGCCTGCCATGTGACTCCAGAGATGCCACCGGTTCCCTAACTAACTACACTCATAATGAGATCTGGGAGGACGATAGAGAGGGACTGTTCAACTGGTGGGGAGGAGGAGAGGCAACAGTCCTGCTCTGGAAATCAGACAAAAGGTGACAAGTGTGGACAGGAGACAGAGACTTAAGGGAAGTGAACACGGGGACTTCCAAAACACAAGACAACAGTGAGACAGGGACTGTTTGTGGAGCAGATGGATGTTCCCATACATACGCAGTGACAGATGTCAAACAAAGGCCAAAATTTCCCCTGTTTACATTGTACACGTTGTTAAACTCAGTGACCAGCATAAATATGCTGACACTCCCTCCTGAATGACATGTGTTTAGATGTAAACTAAAACTCAAGTTTAAATACATACACTGAAAATACATAACTTTATACAGTCTTTCACAGTTAGGATAGTCATGTCGCAGAAGAATATGAACTTTGTTTTTATCTCTCGTGCATTAAGAGGAGGTATAATGATGTGATTCAACACTTTTAATGACAAAGAGTCTTTGTGTGCAGATTGTTCCTCCTTCCAGTAGCAGGTGTGCTGCATTATGGGACTTGTAGGCAAGGTTACCAAGAGAAATCTGCCCTACAAAGGCAAAGTGCAGTATCTGTAAAAATGCAAAACTGAGAACAGCTTTTTGTGTTTTTCATTGTCAGGTTTAAGCATCAAATTATGAATAAGTCTATAATTGATTAGATAAAGGTGGACTGAATTAAATGTATTTTGTAGTTTGTCTTTCTGACCAATTTTGACAGTTTTATGGCAGATACTGCACTTTGCCTTGGTTTTAGCTACAGATACTGCACTTTTGCCTTGGTTTTGGTGCAGATACGGCACTTTGCCTTGGTTTTACTCCAATGGAATTATAGAGTAAACTATAGAATGTACAGTACTCTTTGCAGATACTCCACTTTGCCTTGGTTTCACAGTGCTTTTTTGAATGAACAGCAAAATAAAAAGCTCAATAACTCTAATATGCCACACTTTTGATTGGTCAAAAAAAAAGGAAAAAATGCAGATACTGCACTTCACCTTTGTAGGGCAGAAATATCCTCTCTTAGGTCATTAGCTGGTAGCTGACTGACGTAGGATTAAAATCACCAGAGATACATGGTGATCTAGCCAGAGTGAATTTGAGATGAGTTTAGCAGTGAGTGTGTGTGTGTGTGTGTGTGTAAGACAGAACACGTTCACCAAGAGTAAAAGAGAGAGGGTCAGTGGGGGAGAGGTATCACCTTTCCTACCCATCAGCCCCTGTTTACCAGTGACACACACATAATCTCTCTGTCTCATTTACACACACATACCTACACACGCGCACGCTTTCCCCCAATCACAAGCATATAAACAAGTGTTGTGGCAACCAAGGGCACATTCTGTCCTCAGTCCTCATCTTCCACACTAGACATGATTGATTATTCCAGTTAAGATGTGTGTTTTTCTAACTGTGACACATGTGTGAAGATATAGTTTACTCTTCATGAGAAATCAGTGGGGAGATTGCCAAGGACAGATAGGCTGTAACAGCTCCAGTATAATCCCTCATTCTGGAAGTGCATGATCACCCACACAGTATGTTATTATTTTATTGTGAAACCTGTTTGGTTGAAAAGCAGTTCTTCTTTCCAGATCAGTGTCCTAACCACAGAAACTAATCGAAGCCATTCAATTTGCCTAGCAACAGGTGATCGACAGCAATGTAGAACCACTTTCTCTTGTAAATGAATTCCCCTCTCTAATGGAAATACCCCCTTCTTTATAACTTCTCCATAAAGAAAAACAAACATTTGTCTTTGACCAGTTTCAGAAACACTGGGAATTACCTATCATCTGACTTTATGAGTCATATACTTTTCTAATAGCCCTAGCTGCAGTTTTACAGACCATAGATCACTATCAGATTATTATAGTCTAGCCTATAAATTGTCTTTTGCCCGCAGAAGAGGAGATCTCACTGTGTGTCTGGCAGTTTTCTGTCTTTTGTCCTCTGACAACAGCAGTGTTGACCTGTGCTGTCACCGAGCTGCTGTCATACACCAGCTGCATGCAACATGACGCCCCGTGGAGACGCTGCTTATATAGTGGACTGTTGTTCCGCACGGCGCAGATAGAAATGTATCAGTGAAAGCCGCTCCACTATAGACAGATTACATGGCCGCGGTTCAGACGCACCTGTTGAGCCATTAGGGCCACGTTGGATAATCACTCTGTTGCTTCATTTAAAACACAGACCCGTCCCATCCACGCTGAAACTCACCCAGCTCAGCAGCCGCACGATAGTTTGCGGCTGTCGGATAAACTTGAAGAAGTCGAAGCCTCCTCCCGCCAGCGAAGCCCCGTACGCACTCGCACCGCCCGTCTCCTCCATGTCTCTGATCCGTCCCTCCGGAGCTCACCGTGTGGTATAGGTAGCCAAAACAACTGACCTGACAGGACGAGCCCACAAGAGAAGCCAAACTAAAAAAAAACAACAAAAAAAAAACAACTCCGTGCCGTGCTACTGCCGCCGCCTCCTGCAGCGCTGCTTCACTTGACGAGGAGAGATCAGCCAGTGGGAGAGGATCTGCGCACCAGCGGCTGCGCGTCAACAGGGGCGGACTCCAGAAACCAAGAGATGATCATGTGTGTGACTGACTATCATTTAACCTCCCCCAACACATTTATGTGCACACAAGAGCAACACAAAGACACATCAATAGATACTATCACGAGAAAATGTTTATCACATGAAGACAAATATTTTTTGTATTACAAGTTTTGTCAAATTTTATGTTTAAATATGTAAATGAGGCCATATCTGATGAAATATGCGCTAATTTGCATACATTTCCAGAACTGAACAATGGATAAACCCCCTTTATTTTGTTGACATATTAGAGTCAGAAGGGGTTTTTGGATATCTCTTTTTATCACTTTGTAAATGAGAAAATACTGTCACCAGCCCTTAAAAAAAACAGATTTTGCCATGTTTTTAGGAATAAAATGTTGTATAAATCAGGCTGTGAATGATATATCAACAATCCCCTCTGTAAAAACCTTCAGAATATAGACAGGAATAAAACTGGAAGGTTTGGTGTCTCTAAGTGCTGATGAAGTTAAGATTTCGGGTTGTATGAGGAAAAACTAATTTTGAGAAAATGGCCTTTAAAGACTTGTAGGCCTACTGTAGAATTCCACAGCTTGTTGATGTAAATCATACTTTTCCGATTGGTTGCAGATACAAAGAAAATTACAATTTTAATTTTTGGAGCCTACATCATTATTCAGGAGAGAGAGAGCTTTACAATGATACCTGACATGACATGGGTCAGACAACAGACACAGCACAGTAGCTGTTAACTGTTGGTGAATTTAGGAGAAATCTACCAACAAAAGAGACAAAATGAAGTAAAATAACCACCTTAATGTGGATGTTCTACCATTTCTTTTGACTTTTCTGAGAGAATACATGTTAAGGAAGAAAAATAGCCCAAAATCTCAAAATTGATCAGTGCATGAAAAAACAGGGTTTTTGCCTGTAGTGTCTCGCCTCAGGTTTCATGTGGTATAGTCGCATGGGTGCAGATCCCGGGGGGACTGCCAATTTCTAAAAAACATGAACTGTCCCCCCCCAATAAAAATACCCTAAATTATTCAAAATTGAAAAAATGTATTTTCAGACTTCACATTCTTGACATTTTAGATTAGAAATCTTTGGTCTCCTCCACTACAATGCAAATGAATGTGTAGTTTCTTACACAGACGTATAGGCATAAAGGGAGAAAAGGAAGATGGTGAGAAGAATTAGGGATTCTGTCTACATTACACACCTGAGACCCTTAAAATTATGATTTATAACAGTTAAGTAAGCAGTGGTGCTAGGCTGTTTGGGACAAATAAACAAGAAAGGTAAGCACAATAAATGATTCCCTGTGCAGTACTTTTTGAAGCCTCTTCGGAGTTGTGATCTATGGTGGCATGGTATGAGTTGCATTAGGGCAAAAAAAAAAAAAGAAAGACCCCCCCCCCAATCCTGACATGGGATCTGCACCCCTGTGTAGTCGATTTGAATCCTCAGAGCTCAATTGGCTCATCCTCCAGCGTCTTCTTCTGCTCTACAATCTGGGGCCACTCGTCCACAGATGCTTCAGATGCCTGAGGAGAAGACACGGGCAGAGGGTGATGCTGCTTGTTTGTTTCAATTGAGCGAAGTGGCTGACTGGTTAGTGCATTTCATGAGCTCATCTGATTTCACCTGATCAAGTTCATCTTCTGTGGCGGTTCTCATGTCAGTGTCCTCATTGTACTCACACTCGTCCTACAAGAAGGGACAGTTGTTGAATAGCTCTGTGTAAATGGCTAGTACACAAGGATGGAGTAGTGGGCGATCATGTGAATTTGCTCTTGTGAGAGTGAATGAATGAGTGAGGGGTATGATACAGATACACTGATAGTGACTTACCAGCTCGCCCTCATATGCAACTATCATCTTCTCCATCTCCAGTTCTGGCCTGAGAGGAGAAAGGCAGGTGTCACACTGAGCTTCTCATACTGTAGCATGTTGGATTTTTCAGGGAGATTCAAACATTCATCACATTTAAATATGACCTGAAAATATTGAAATCTGGTGAAGTGTCTAGGAAAGTTAAAAACCCTGAGCATTTGGCATTTACGCCTTCCTCATCCATGTTAAGGTTAAGTTGTCAGAATTGAACAGAAGAGGAACTCACAGAGACTTCTCTCCATACCGCCTTCGTCCTGAAAGAAGAGCAGACAATGTTTTGTTTTGTGTTTTTTTCTTAGCAGCGAATGAGGAGGAACAACATTTGATTTGAAAAAAAAAAAAATCTAGGAAAAGCATTTTATCTCACTGGCCATCACTCCAACCCCACAACAAACAGCGACCATGAGAATCAGGAAAGTGAAACTTCCAAAGACGATGGCCACCACCAGGACAGGGAGGCGGTTCAGCTCTAGAGCAGCAAGAAGAAGGAGGAGAAAGAAGAATGACACCATCCTATCAACTGTGACAAGTATGTAACAACTAACAGTATAACAGATCAGGTTTACCTTCTTTGTCTATATATGTCCTCTTACTGCTTATTGCAGTGGTGATGTCAAAGTTATTAGCCACTTCGCAGTGGTAGGTCCCAGCGCTTTCCCTCCCCACAGCCAGCAGGAGGACTGACTGCTCTGGAGCCTGGTCCACCACGTAGTAGAAGCTTCCTTTCTTCTGTAGCAGTGTGTTGTTGAGGAACCAGTCGTACTGCAGATGAGATCCCTTCGCTGCTTTGCAGTAGAACCTCACACCAATCACAGCATAGTTTTCTCCAATGTCTGTGTCATAGTGCACGGTCAACGGTCCACCGACCGACACTAATGGAGACAGTTATGGGTACAAGAAAGAGACATTGCAAAATGCACCTTATTGATCTGGCTCTTTATAGTCTGTATCACAATTTCAAACAACAGTCGAACAAAGCACATACCAACTTCTAAGGGCAGCCATTCACTGTATGCAGTGTGGTTTCCATTGTTTGCTTGACACTGGAGGACTCCCATGTGCTGATCCAAGACCACTGGAACCTGAAATATGGCGCTTCTGTCTTCACTCGTCATGTTGGTAACCAGCTCTTCCCTATTGTAGAGTGAGAAGGTGACAGGTGGAGTTCCTCTTGTCGACTGACAGGTGACTATGGCAGAATAGTTGTGGGACTCCTTTAAAACGGTGAAGGAGATATCGGGGGTTGACACCACGTCTGAGGGAACACACGAGGAACACAGGAGGGTATTATATATGTTATAAACATGTAAATGTGACATTGAGAGTGTATTCGTGAGAGGAAAGGCTAACCATTGACTGTGATTTCAACTTTGGAGCTGTTTGAAGTGAAGACTGTTCCATTGAACTTGTTGGAAGCCTCACACCGGTAGTGGCCACTGTCTTCTGATGTGGTTCTGAGAGTGATACACATTTAAACTTTACAATTCCTTGTTGGATTAACAGGATGTCTTTCTTATGTATCAAATTATAGTTGATCATTCTTACACACTCCTCACATTCATTCATACTCTGCTGCTACTAAAAATAACTCCTCTCCAGTTACTAAAAATAGAAAGTACATCCTATCAGCCATGCTGCATTACCCATGAAACTGTAGTAATTATGATAGCAACTGGCCATCAACACCACATCAACAACTTAGCAACCACCTGGTAGTTTAGTCCCTAGTGCCTACAGCAGCACACACTGTAAAAGTAACAATCAGGTAACAATCAAGTATCAAAGCGGCGGTTGTCTGAGTGGGACTGTGCTGACCTGTTGATCAAGAGTTGAGAGCTCTGAGCCTGAGAGATGGGTTGATCATTCAGCAGCCACTTGTAGGAAACATGATTCCCAGCTGTAAGTTTACAGAAAAGCTCCAGTCTGTTCCCTTCCAAGAACTCCTGTAGACCCGAGCGGATCGCAATCTCTGCACCCTTCACTGGTTCTGCAGGACAGACAGCAGCAGACTGAGATCACATCTTAGTTCAAATCATACAGAAACTCTTCATGCTGTTGAGTCTCATGTTTTTAAGATCAAGATCTAGATAATCTATTCTACTTACTTAAAACAGCATTATGGTGTCCAAACATGATTTAATTGAGACTTACTGTGGTACTATGACCTTTGAACATAAATAATATTGTTGAAACATTTGGTTCTTGCTGGTGACTACAGGGTTAAACCCTATATAGTGACCCCTAAAAATCTCATTTGGCGCCACCTTCAGGTTAAAATTTAAATTCACAGAGTTTTGTTTATTTTACACAAAATTGTGCAGAACAAATATCATTCATATAAACCAGGTATTAAAGACACTCACCAATAACCCTCAGGTGGTGTGTGTTGCTGAACACGGGTTCGATGTTAGACCTGTTCTGTGGTCTGGCCGCACACTCTATGTCGCCCTCATGGTGAAGTTTGACAAACAAGGGGATGACTCCAGGCTCGTCCCCGTACTTGTAAGTCAACTCACCTAACATCTTACGATCATCACTCTTGCTGTATAAAAAGGATGAGAATAAAAGGGATTTTTAAAATTATTATTACAATTACCTAATGCATTGTAATGCAATGGTTGAAGTTTTATATACTCACTCAAATAACTCCAGCAGAATAGATTCATTCATTGGGTGGTACGGCAGTTCACATGTAAATTCCACAATGTCTTTCACCTTAGCCTCTGAGGGGCCAGTCAGCTTTGGAGCTTCCAGATATATCTGATCTATCAAAACATAGAATAAGATAAAACTGCATAAACACTCAAAGGAAAGTGTCATAAGTTACAAGATATTCTTAATCAATCCTAAATGATATTTACATGCATACACATGCATATTCAAACAATAACAATTGACTTACTGCTCTCCTTGCAACAGAAGCACAACCCTGCAGAGAGTGAGGGAAATCAAACAGGTTAAAAGTGTGAAATAACTTGAGCTGACTGTGATGCCGTTTGTGTTGAACTTACCCAGAATGACGACAAAGAGGGAAGTAAACATAGTTCAAGAGAAACTATTGACACAAATAAAACGGTAAACCTCACATGTGGTTACGCTACACTGTGTAGCGCACACGTTTTGACAGTTTTGAGGAGGGTTGAAGCACTGTGGGTGAAAAAACGCATACGCACTTAGAAACATGTGCAAATAACTGATAGCATTAACACATAACACCTCCCCACTGACCCCTCCCTTCATCACAAGATGAATTTATTCACTCACGCTGTCATAGCTGTCTCTCTGTTTCCCTTTTTTAATGTGAGGTTTAAATAGGCCAGTGTAATTTGTCTAATTGGCTGGATAAAAAAACAACAACAACATTTAAGATGTAAAGTTTTATTTGGAAAAACATGACAGTATACAGTAGTTCAGCTGGAAAATATAATCTCTCACTTTTTTTTTACTGAATGTTCCACCATTTTCCTATGAGTAACTTGGCAGGTCAAGAATGCAGGACCTGCAGAACAAGAACAAGAAAGCTGCACATTTGAACAAATTAATGCCAATTTGATGAAGAGGAGATGAGGATCTTCCTCCCCTGTCACACTGTGGTCTCTGTGGTCTGAAACTGAGAGAGACAGAGAGGTTATTTTGTCTGTGTACACCTAGAGGATACGGTGTAAGAAGTAACATCCTGATAATTTGCTGAATTTGCTTTATGTCATGGTAGGAATGAAATAATGCTACACACCAAGACAGAGAAAAAAGCCAAAGCTATACAGAAATTTAACACATACAGTCCTGATATCAAGTGACACTGCCATATCTATAGGGAGATATATTATCATCAGTCATCACCTTTATAGATATGTATATGAAGATGTTTATAACATGTAAGTATTTAGTAACACCATATTCTACATTTAATCTATATACAAGTTCATGTTATGGCAACACACATGATTGAGAAACTATTAAGTAAATCCAGGCCTGTAAAAAAAAATGACCATGAGTAGTTTTCATTCCCATGACTAAACATGTAGCCTACATTTCTGAGAAATTGTAACCATATTGGATCTGTAAGGTAGGCTGTTATTAGACAATATGTCAAAATCCAGTGGTTTAAAATCAATGTTTATGTGCAGTATTGTTTTGTATTTCAGTGGCCTGTATACCTGATGCTGGACGCGATACACGGGTATGGAGGAAGCATGAGCCTGCCGGCCTCCTGACAGGGACAGGGGATCGAACTGGGGCGGGTCATCATAACTTGGGATGGAAAGATAGAAAACACAGTTGTACTGGTTTGTTTGGCTTTCATAAACAACAAACTCTGTTAGGTCCATTGAAAAGAGTCTTACTTTGTCACATCAACGTGAGTATGAGCTGAAACAGAAACGAGAGGTGGAGATAGGAACAGTTAGCATACATTCAGACAGAAGTTTCTGGTCAGTGAATTTCTCTTTCACACACACCTTGGATGTGATTAAACATCTTGTAAACACAGATTATGAACACCGCCATCATCAGTATAAGGAAACAGCAGAAGGCTATGGCGACAATCTCGATGGTGCTCATGAAAAAGCCTGTTGAGGAGAAGGAACAAGGTCAGTGAATCATGACATGTTAATAGGAGTTGATGTAAGCCATTTAAATAAACAACAGTTTTACTGTACTTCTTGATGTTACATTGGATAATGTTTGAGGCATGGAGTTAAGGTCCCTGTCTCAAAGTAGAAGTAGATAAATACTGATCCCACCCCCTGGTCTGTATGTTCACTGTCACTGTTCACAGAACTGCCCAGTCTGATCTGTTGTGTAGGACTAGATGTTGATGTCCCTCAATAGATCTAGTCCTACAGACTACTTGTCTGTTAAAAAAAAAAAAAAAAAGTGTAGGGGCGCCATGTAGCCCAGTTCAAAAAATCTAAATCTATAGTGGCCTCTCTCTGCCTGCCCATTTCCTGTCTCTCTCAACTATCCTATCAATTAAAGGCAAAGGTTCAAAAATATACTGTAACTTGTGTAGCGGGATCATCCCTATGTTCCCCGGGTCCTATCCCCACTTTGAATGGGACCGGTGAACATAGAACCCTTTTTCTAAAAAAGGGTCCTACGTATGTTCCCTGCTTTTATATGTTCTAGCCTCGTAAACCAGCCTCTCGCGGAAATGCATTTCATTTAATTTCTCGGGAGAGTCTGGCCTCATCCCCTCTCTAAGCGTTTGGGGTGGGCGGGAGCTGGGCAGGAGTAGTAGCAAAGACGGTTTAATATCTTTGGTAGTAGTGTTGACAGACAACCCCATTCAGCCAATCAGCAAGTTGGTGTAGTGACGGGGCTTTGCACCAGTCGGTCCCTGATTGGCCAACATGCTGTGTCAATCACAGCGGCGACGCTGATTGGCTCGGCCTTCTGAGGGTTTCGGGCCAAACGTTTACAGCGGGGATGAGGCCAGACTCTCCGTCAAAATGAAATGAAATGCATTTCCGCGAGAGGCTGGTTTACGAGGCTACCTATGTTCCCCGCTTTTCCTCAAAAGGACCTGGGGAACATGCAATTTTTGTACCCATACCTGGAAGTTGAGTTGTGAGTGACTTGGCATATTTTTTTTTCAGAAAAAGGGTCTTTCCCCAGTATGTATTGTGACCGGGGAACGGACCCTTTTTGGGAAAAACAGGGAACATAAGACCCTTTTTCAAAAAGAGGGTCCTATATTCCCCGATCGGGGAGCATAGGACCCGGGGAACATGGGTACGCTCCCCTGTCAAACTATTTTCCTGAAATCTATTCTTGATCTTCTCACCTTTGTCCTGGACCAGCACGGCAGCACTCTCCACCCAGGGCCCGGACTCATCGTAGCTGTCCCTGACCCTGCAGCGGTAATACCCAGACTCCTGTGTGCCGAGTTTAGTGATGACAAGGGTTCGTCTTTGGTCGCTGAGGGCAAAGTAAGGCAGGGCAGGTGGAACGTGGGAGTCTACGTGTGTCTCAATGGAAAGAGCAGAGTCGTTCAAGCTCCAGGAGATGTATGGGAAAGTTCCTCTGCTGACTTTACAGCTCAGCCTGATGGCAGCCATGTTGGAATCAGCTCTGTAAAGATGCTCCACCTCCACCCTCGCTTCACCTCCAACTGGGACTGGACCAACAGGAATGAGAGAGAAACATGAACAGAGGGAAATCAAAGGGAATCACACATCTCCATCACTTGTGTGTGTGTGTGTAGCTCGTACCCACTAATAGAGTCACAGGTTCACTCAACAACTCCCGCATCTCGGTTCTCACCCGGCATTGTGCCACACCCATATCCCTCCCAGGTGCCATGGGGACAGGGAACCAGACAGTGAGGGATTCGGTTGTTGTGATGGAGGTCACATCTTTGCCATCTAGTAAGAGAGTGAAGTTGACCGGATAACTCCCTCTTGTTGACCAGCAGGTTACGTTGCCTTGGTAAACGGTTCCCTCTTTGGACATGGAGAAAGAGATCTTTGGCTTCGACACATAAACTGGTGGAGGGATGACAAACATGGGGACAGAAATGATACAGAACACGTTAGAAAGGAGTGGAACTGAAACAACCAAACAAACAACTTCAGGCAGGTGCACAGATCGGCATGTCCTGGTCAAAAGTACGTCATCCTTTTTTTTTTTAAATCTCACTTTACGTTCGGTTCAGGTGCCACCAAACTATCTCTCCTAGAAAAGCAGAGGCTGAATTTTAAAGGGATAGTTCACCCAAAATTCAAATTTCACTCATTATCTACTCACCCTCATGTCGACTAAGGGCTGGGAGAAGTTTCAGAGTCCTCCGTGGCTTCTCTGAGTTACAGCGGGGCTCCGTGCAGCACTGCATGTCCATATGACGGTTGAGAACGGAGCTCACTTTTCTTTGTCCAAAAAGACACACCAAAAAACATCCAAATACCTCCATAATGCAGCTCATCTGTAATGTCGCTCTTGTATTGAAGCCCCAACATGAGAAATTGTTCCGAAAAAAATTAAACAAGTCTATGTTTTAAGCTTGTTTGTAGCGGAAGCTCCCAGTGTTGAATCTTGCGCGATTTGCGGAGCCGTGAACCGGGTGTCAATGCAAATCGCGCAAGATTTGGACGGACCACGAAGAGCTTTGCTGGGAGCTTCCGCTACAAACAAGCTTAAAACATATACTTATTTAATTTTTTTGGAACAATTTCTCATGTTGGGGCTTCAATACAAGAGGGACATTACAGACGAACACTATGGAGGTATTTGGATGTTTTTTGGTGTGTCTTTTTGGACGAAGAAAAGTGAACTCATCAACGTCATATGAACATGCAGTGCTGCGCCGAGACCCCCTGTAACTCAGAGAAGCCACGGAGGACTCTGAAACTTCTCCCAGCCCTTAGTCAACATGAGGGGGAGTAGATAATGAGTGAAATTTCAATTTTGGGTGAACTATTCCTTTAAGGCCTCTGACTTTGGAATGAAATGAGTAATGTCCAAAGGTTGACAGTTTTAGTCGTGCAGTATATTTTCAAAAAGAGATGCTGCAACAATTTTGGGTCTGAAGAACTCACTCCTTTGTTGCTGCAGGCTGAGATAAAAATGTTTCATTATAAACTGCAGTGACAGTGCTAACATACTGATGCTTAGAAGGTACAGTGTTTTTCATGATCACATCTTCCTAATGATTAGTGCACGTTACAAAGAACCGAGCCGAGGCTGCTCTACGGTTATAAACAAAAATTTGGGTCAAATTAAAAATATCCTTTTAGTGGTGCTCCGGCAGCCCAATTAGTAGAGCACACATCACGTAGCTGTTGGTTTGAGTTTGACCTGGAAACTTTGAAAAAAATGTCATTACAGTTCACCAAGAAGACATGACCCCTTGTGCCAGATTCAACAAATCAGTCAATTCACTCAAAACCAAAAATGTCAATGTTATGAGGTGGCCATAGGAAAAGTCAGTTAGTAGGACTCACCGTCTGGCAACAATGAATGTCTGAGGCGAATTTCCATTCAATATTTGTCAAGACATTTTAGAATGGGCTAAACTGGCAGAAAGAACCAACAGGGTTATTATACACAACTAACTAATCAGTACTAATACACTGTTATCTTCATACCTTTGACTGTCACCTGGAGCTCTGAGCTGCTTGAAAACCTTCTGATGTCATGCACCATGGACCACGCCATGCAAGAATAGTACCCAGAATGCTCTGGGGTGATATTCTCTATCATCAGCTGGTTCCCAGTAAGATGGAACAGGGGAGAAGTGGAAGGTGTCACTTCCCTCCTGTTGAAAAACCAGGAAATGGACAGGTGGGAGCCCCTTGTGACGTTGCAGCTCAGTGCAATGCGTGACCCCTCGTATGCGACTGGGGGGGAGGGGTCAGAGGTCACCCAGGTGTTTGATGGTGGAACTAGAAATGAGAGAATATGATATTTAGTTGGAGAGTAAAGACAGATTTTTGTGTTATTGGTAAAAGTGTCTGGTACTCACTGACTACACTCAGCTTGATGATGTTGCTGACTCCTGTTTCCTCTCCAGATGTGGCGTTGCAGTGGTACGACCCCTCTGATGTGGCAGTGACCTTCAGGGGAAATGCTGCATTTTGGTCCCCAACGTATGTGTTGATCGAGCTACCACCGTCCCTTATCAGCTCGTACGTTACTGGTGGAACGGTATCGGATGTGACACACCGGAAAAAAACCCTGGAGCCGAGGTAAGCCATGTCAGGGCCAGTCAGGACCGGGCGAGGAGACACTGATCCACCTATAGACAAGATATTCAATTTGAAACTAGCAAAGATCTTAGAAAACTGAGCACCATATCTTAAGCATCACTTAAACAAACTTACTCATCTTGATGAACAAACTTGCCAGAGCTGAAAACAAAATCAGAAAAATAATATCAATCCACTAAATTAAATTATTTATGTTTCTGGTCTAAGGAAAATTCAACTAACTCACCCAGAACTGGCAGCAAATTCAGAGCCGGTAGATTCCTCATTATAGTGCTATGTATTGATCTCTGACATGGTTTCTCTTGCTCGGTTGTATGTGTGTGTATCTGTTAGTGTGCATGCGTGAATCCATGTTTGTTTGTGTGTGTCAGACGTAGGAGTGTTAGGGTTAGACACACATGTGTTGCAAGCAGATAACATACTAGGCTGCGTGTTTGGCTTCATCTTCCTAATGATCTGTTGGACACAAAGTGAAGAGAAAAAAATACATGAACCACAAAAGTTTTAATGAGCATTGCATCTGAAAAAAACATTTATACACAGTTTACTGAGTACAAATATAGTGGCATTTCATATACTGTATATATATATATATACATATTATATATATCACTGTAAAACAGGCTAAACACATTCATATCCAACATAAGATAACATTTACACATTTAGATTACAGTAACATTTTCTCCATTTAATTTCTTTATTTAACATGTCAAGAGTAAAAACAAAACAAACAAAACAACAAAAATAAAAACAATGAATAAATGTATATTAATAATCATCATCTCTAAAGAAGATGCCTGTCATGTTCAAAAGGAGTAAGAAGAAGTTACACACTTTTCTGGTCCTACCCCCTTCTGCTATTCAATACTAATGAAAAAAAATAAGTTATGAAAAACAGTCATAGTAAAAATATATATTCCAGAAAATGTGTACAGTCCATAAAATAAACAACAACAAAAGAACAAAAACACTAGTCCATCTCATAGGAACTCAGTATTTTGTTTCTAAATAATCTCTTTAATTTAGCTAAATTGCTACACGTTTTCAGCTCATCGCTGCAGTTGTTCCACGGATTAACTCAGTTTGTCTTTACTGGTGGTTTTTTCAATATATAGATTCCTCTCAAGTTGTGCTTACTTTCTCTCAGTTGAAACAACCCTTGGATACTGCTAGGTAATTGTTGTTTTATTACTTTATACATGATTTGAATAGTTTTGAGGTCAACCAGATCGTGGAATTTTAATGTTTTTAATTTGATGAAATTTGCAGCCAAATGAAAATGACTTGACTAATAGTAAGCGACATCATACATGAGGATAAATTACCCGTAACTGAGACCAATGTGACCTTTGCAGGAAAACATAGCAAACACACCTCTTATCTTTGTATATAACTATGAATGTGAGAGTTCAGCAGTCTGGTTGTAACTTTCTTTAAATGTATGCACAGGTCCAGGTTGGATTTCTTCATGGCTTTATTCTTAAGAGGAGCTTGGGCTCTTTAATCAGCTTCCATAGAGGTCTCTCCCATGACTGAGGGGGGCGTCACCTCTGACGGCTGCAGAACGGACTGTGCGGGTTTCCTTCTTACGTCTGAGCATTGTGGTGTGCTGTTTCACCAGGAAACGCTTATCTGAGCTACTCTGTGGGGGGAGACACATACAGAGTCATACACACAACATGCACACGCACAGTCGAACATACTCATAACCCCCCAGTGTAAAAGCTTCACTGGCAGCCAACTGGGTGTGTACACCATTTGTCACGTACCATAATCAGCATGTCTTTCAGTCTCTCGATGGCCTTCTGATTCGCTCGCCCCCGTGACACGTATGAGGTTAAGATTATACTGAGGGAACACACATTCAAAGACAGATCAGAGTAGCCTAGTGCGTGTGTAACATCTTGCATTAATTTGTTCAGGGGAGACACTACAGGTGAATAGGGAAAAAATTAACTAACAGATATGACCATGAAACTTCCCAAGTTTATCACTTACATTAAGACAAATATTTTTTGTATTACAAGTTTTGTTAAAATAAATGTAAATGAGGCAATATCTAATGAAATATGTGCTAATTTGCACATTTCCAGAACCGAAATCTGAACAATAGATAAAGCCCCTTTCAAAATTCTTGTTTTATTTTGTTGACATATTAGAGTCAGAAGTTTTTACAGAGGGGATTTTGGATATCTCTTTTTATCACTCTGTAAATGAGAAAATACTGTCACAAGCCCAAAAAAAATCTAATTTCGCCATGTTTTTAGGAATAAAATGTTGTATAAATCAGGCTGTGAATGATATATCAACAATCCCCTACATAAAAACCTTCAGAATATAGACAGGAATAAAACTGGAAGGTTTGGCGTCCGTAAGTGCTGCTGAAGTGGAGATTTCTAGCTCAAAACTCATTTTGAGAAAACGGCCTTTAAAGACTTGTACTGTAAAATTCCATAGATTGTTAATGTAAATCATACTTTTACGATTGGTTGCGGATACGGAGGAAATGACCATTTTTGGAGCCTACATAATTGTTCAAGAGAGAGAGAGAGCTTTACAATGATACCTGACATGACATGGCTCAGACAACAGACACAGCTCAGTATGTCACAATAGCATGCTAACTTTTGGTAAATTTAGGAGAAATCTACTGACGATAGAAGACAAAATGAAGTAAAATAACCCCCTTAACGTGGATTTTCTACCATTTCTTTCGACTTTTCTGAAAGAATACATGTTCTGGAAGAACAATAGCCCAAAATCTCAATCTTTGCCTGTAGTGTCTCTGTCCTTGCTGATGGAATCTGCTTTGTCAATTTGCACACTTACATTTCAGCTAATATGAGCGGCAGGGCAAAAGCCTCAGAGGCCAGGTAGCTGAGAATGTTCTGTGCCAGGCTGGGGAGGCTGCCCACACACTTTCCTGTCACATTAAACACTGTTAGTCCTTCGCCAAAGGGACCACAGGAGGACCTGGAAACAGGAGGAACAAACTGAAGGAATGTGCAGCAACACAGAAAAGTAAAAACTACTTCAGGGATAGGCTGAATTGAAAATGAACAACAGAGGTAAAAAAATAAAACAAGTACGTGGTGTTTGGCATCTGCCCTTGCTGGTAGAGGTTGTAGCCCAGTGTGGTTATAGCCATGACGAGACCGAGCAGCAACATGAAGTGAAACAACACCGAGGAGCTGGAGGCCCGAAACATTCGGTGCTCCGCGACACAGCACCGCAGGACCGCGAACTGAAGAAAGTGTTGGACAAAGAGACACATGCAAATTCAAATAATAGTCACTGCAGTGCAACAAACCATGTGTGGAAAAGAAGACATGAAGAATTTTGTATAAACATAGAACTATCAAGAGGACGAGGTGCTGTTTCCCTCCTATTTCCAATCTTTGTGCTGAGCTAAGCTCACCTTGAAGTTGATTCTTTCCTTTATTTAATCTAATACTGTTACTTTGGTACTTCTGCATTTTCCCAGCAAGTGTTTATTGCCATTTGTTACACTGCTTTTGTTTTATTACTTTAATTGTGGCAGTATTTCAAAGTTTATGGTCAGATGTACTGAATCCTTTTAGGTCACTGTTCTCAAGCAGACACAGGCAGTTGAACTGGAAAGATCTGTGAGACAGCAGACCGATTCATGTCTGATAGATGGTCTTTAACTGCTCTTTTAGAGAGTCAGATCACCTTTTTGATGTAGAACGTGAACACCAGTGTGACGATTCCTATGAGAGGCAGCAGAGGGCAGTAGTAGATCCCCACCCAGGCCACTGTCTGACCGTACACCAGATCCAACACATTGAAGGCGACTGGGAAGTGCTGTTTCCCCAGCAACGAGGTCAGAGAGGAACTTGGGTACGCTTCCCACAGCAGCCTGACAAACACAGGAAAGATGTAAAGTTGATGAATCCAGAGGATGAAGAATAGTTATAGATATAGGCCTATTTCCCTGATTTCTGTGATCGATCTTTTCATTCAAACCATCAAGTTGACTAAGACAGAAACAGACTGTTGATCTCAAGCAAACCCACTTCCTGGGGTAGTTCAAAAGAAATGTGGTGAAGACGGTGCTGAGGAAGTTGAAAATACACAGCTTGTACATCTCTCTGCCAAACTGGAGCTCCCTGCACCCATGCTGAAGAAACAAAAACAACACGCACATTGTCAGATAACATCACTGTAGCAACGCCTCGTTGCAGCCCATTGCACTCGCAACTCACCTGCTGTTTGACTGCTGTGACGAGGTAGAATATATAGATCCCCAGTGAAGCCAGCTTCAAGAAGATGCTCCTGAGGAGGAAAAGACAGGCTGAATGTGCGCAGGTGTGTGTGTCAGTGGGTGCGTACAGCAAGGCCGTAATTACCATATACATTGGGGGGGGACACCCCCCAAAATATTCAGATTATGCTCAAAATGTCACCCCCAATATATAGCTAGCTAATTAAAAAATTAAAATTAAAAAGCATCCTATGTGTTAGTGAATTTACCGTAGCTACTTTCCGGACTATAGAGCGCACCTGAGTATAAACCGCACCAGCTAAATTTTAAAAGAAAATACAGTACATACTGTATATAGGTCGCACTTGAATATAAGCCTCAGGTCTTCATGTTGTAACATGAGATATTTACACAGAAAGACAGTAGGAAGTGCAAGTCCACTCGCTTTTCCGTTGTTTTGGTTACGCTCCTCTTCAAATCAATACATGGAGCCGTGGATAATGTTACGTAACATATACGATGTTACGGCTTGTGTGTTTTATGTCGTCTTAACCGTCTTAAACAAAAGATTACGGGTACGGAGCAGAGACGAGAGCTGGGACACTGGGACACTGGGACAGGGAAAAAAGTAGCAGCTTATAGTCTGAAAAGTACGGTATATATACAGTATAGAAAGAGAGAGATTTGGTCCCCCCCGATGTTGACTCCATGGTTACGGCCCTGGTGTACAGAGGAGTTTCTTCAGCCTTTACTCACCTCACAAGCGTGGCATTCACCTGCATGGTGAAGGAGTAGTCTTCAAAAGATGAGATCTTACGGAAGACGTAGGGGAAGAACAGGTTGACAAAGGTGATGGTGATGGGAGGAAGATACTGGAGGAACAGACTCATCAACCAGTGCTCCGACTTCTGTGAAACACAGTCAGTGTGAAAAGCTATTCACCAAACTCAGGACCAAACCCAGATACTGAACATCACAGCCTTGCCTCGCCCTCTTGCAGAGATGTTTCTGTGGCAAAATAGATGAGGTAGAAGGATCCGGCCAGCAGAGCCAGGACCAGCACGTTGAGGTTGAACCTGAGCAGGTAGAGACGCACCCTCTGTCCAAGTGTCCTCTGAGAGTCCCGCAGGGAGAAAGTCTGCTCCACTAGGAACAGCTGAGGAGACACAAACAATACAGACAGACCTTCATACTCAGACTGTGAACATATCAAATCAACATTAAGACTGTTTCAACACAGACATGCAAGTTATTAAAGCAGGAGTCTTATGAAACATAGTGCACACACCTTTTCTTTAGCTGTATAGTTTCATGTAGAATAAAAAACAGATAAAGCTGAAAAGTCTCATAAAGTGCATTGTATTTTTTCTGTACATTTATGATTTAATTTTTTTTAGCAGGGTTCACATTTAATAACTTATGTATATAAGTCAAAGACATTCTTTATGACAGTCTTTATGACAGTCTTTATGCATGCACATCTGTACACATCTGTTTTATGAACACTTGGCCAAGCCTCTGCAGAGACCGGTGGGACCCTAAATCTACTGTGCACTCATTTTCATAAGCACTTTTTTGATTAAGTATTAAGATTTGATCATTGTTTGTAAAAACAATACAAGCCAAATGCATTTTGTGGTTGAATGTTACAGAGCAATTAACCCTGCATCTGGCCAGTGGTCATGACAAAGTTGTCACCCAATGTGGAGGGATGGCACCATGCGTTCAGTGCTACATGTCAGTCCGTGCACCTTGACGTCGTTCCTGATGAAGCTGCGTTTGAGAGTGGCTGCATCAGGGTCCTGGATGGTGAAGTCCCAGCTACAGAAGATCTTAAAGCTCACGTTCATACTGTAACGCTTCCCGAGCATCCAGGTGTGCTTGTAGCCCATGGTGGTTCTAGGAGGAGTTGAGAAATGAGCACATACATTGAATACCTAACCAACAATGGACTTTTTTTTTCAGTGTTGTTAGGGCAACACTTACCTGCGGACCACCATGATGAGACTGAGGAAAATGATGGTGAGGATTCCAGCAAGGTACAGCAGAGGTGTATTCAAGCATTGTAGGTCTAAGGAACCACGTGTGTAAAAACCTATGAAGACTGGAGAACGACTCAGATAACCCTGTGGAGAGGTTAAAGGGATAGTTCAACATTTTGGCAAATTGGCCCATTGCCATAATTGCAATAGTTTTAGGAGTAGGTTCGTTACCTTTAATTGTCGGTGCAAGCTATTTTTAAAACGGAGGCTAATGGGATTTCCTCCCTCATCAAACTCATCAAATGCAATGAAATGCAGAGACTGCTTGCGAAAAAAACGTTCCCCATCGGGAACACGCATCAGCGGTTTTGCATGAATTTACCTCGAAAACATCTCTGTCTCGTAACATTCTGTTATTATCTCATAGCGTGGTGAATGTGCAGGTCACAACTTTTTTGGAGTTGTTGGATTGTGTATTTGATGAGTTTTATGAGGGAAACCAAGAAATCGTAGAAATCGATAGCGTACCTCTGAGCAGCTTGCGGCTCTGCTCTGCTGTTCTAAAAATAGCTTTAAAGGTAAAGGTACTTTATTAGTCACATATACAGCTAGTACAGTGAAATTCTTTCTCTGCATTTAACCCATCCCTGAGGAGCAGTGGGCAGCCGCGGTGCAGCGCCCGGGGACCAACTCCAGATTATGAGCCAGTGCCTTTGGTCAGGGGCACTGACTGGAGGATCAGGCTAGCTGGCATGTCAATTAAAGGTAACAAACCTACTCCTAAAAATATAGGGATTATGGCAATGGGCCAATTTGCCAAAATGTTGAACTATCCCTTTAAGAGGAAGAGGAATGAGAAGTAAACACACATGCACACACACACACTTACTGATCCCAGGAAGAAATCTAAAACTGAGTCATTGCCTCCAAACTTCAAAGGTTCTGCGTGAACAAACAAAAGCAGTAGTTTATTTTTAGGACTCTAAATCCAGTCGTGGTAAATTTACTGTAATCTATAATTACAGCTGACTCACCGCTGTTGCTTCTGCCATAAAATATTGTGGGGCCAAGAATGAAACCCCAGATAAGAGCACAGTGTATTAGGTTCAAGTAAATCAAGTATCTGAGGAAAACAAAGTAGGCCTTCACGCCTGCTCCAAACCTGCCTGGGAACAGATCAACAGTGAGCATTAGGATTTTAATGACATTACTGTGTTTGATGAAGTTACCCTATCACTAAAATACAGCACACCAACTTCAAAGATGTGTCAATATGAGTTGATATTCAGAAATAGAGTAATTTCCTGCAGGCCTGTCTTACCTGCAATGGCATGGAGAGTGTGCCTCCATGGCAACAGGCCTGACAGAGCCACTCCCATCTGCACCCACACCCTCTTCATATTGATGCTCTGGCTCCGCCTCCATGATTCCCAAAAACCAATATTTCTGATTTCCATCTTTCTCCTGTCCCTAAATAACAGTGCAAACACAATATATCCATTTAACATCTTAAACCCTTCCCCTAAACATTAATAATTAATTAATACAAAAACAAAACATCGACCACTTAAAGGGATAGTTCACCCAAAATTCAAATGTCACTCATTATCTACTGACCCTCAAGTTGACTAAGAACTGTGAGAATTTTCAGAGTCCTCCGTGCCTTCTCTGAGTTACGGAACAATTTCTCATGTTGGGGCTTCAATACAAGAGGGACATTACAGACGAGCAGTATGGAGGTATTTGGATGTTTTTTGGTGTGTCTTTTTGGACGAAGAAAGTTGGTATCCATTGACAACCATTGGACAAATACTGCTGCACAGACCCCCCCGTAACTCAGAGAAGGCACGGAGGACTCTGAAAATTCTCACAGCTCTTAGTTGACATGAGGGTGAGTAGATAATGAGTGAAAATTGAATTTTGGGTGAACTATCCCTTTAAAACTTTATGCCAGACAAAGATCTGAAGTTTAAGGTGCTGATTAAATCTGACTGACCAACACACATGAACATACAGTAGCTGACATGGTGTCACAATAGACATTCATTTTACTGACTCACAAGCCAAAAAGGTTGAAAGAACTAAGAACAAAGTTCTGCAGAGACACAGAATACAATATTTTGGTATGTGAATGAATGATTAAACCACTGCAGTCTACTTTTTATTTATCTTTAATGCCATAGGTGTTAGAGTGTGTGATGGCATTCAAATGTCAAGGTGGTAAAACATGATTGAGAAGAAGCCGGATGCAGGAGTCTATTATAAGCCCACCCACCTGGCACCTCGCTTCGCCTGAATACACATGGCCAGGTTTCTGAGTGGCTGCGTAGACGCCTTGTCTCTGGGTGCTCTGGACAGGTGGCCATTGTTTGGACTCTCCCCCGGCTCTGTGCTGCACTGGTAGACCTCACCGACATCTGAAACACCCTGTCCGTTCTGCCCGAGCCGGCAAGCCTGGACGCTGGGCAGCTGGTCAAAAATCTCCATCTGATAGTACTCACAGGAGTCCAGTGACATTGTGGATTGAGTGCTCTCATCTGTGGTAAGAAAGACATGTGATTTCCTTACAAACTGTGACAAACGAATATAGACGACAGTGAATATGTTCACATGTTGATGTGTTGCTGAGCTGATGGTGTGGCAGATAACACATTTTTAGAGTTAATCTGCAGATTATTCTCTTGATTTCCTGTCTCATTGTGTCTAAACATCAGCCCAAAACCTAGGAATATGGAAAATGATTCAATTATTCAATGGCCAAAAGAATTCCACATAATTTTTGTGTCAATTTACAAGTAACCCTCCATGAGATATTTGCATGAATAACACAAAAGCAAACGTGACTTGTTGACATTACAGCATATAAAACAATTCCTGCTTCTGGGCTTTTCTCCGTGGAAGCTGTATCCAGAAAAACATCTGGTCCCCTGTCAAACTAAATACGTAACTCAAGCTGTAGGTAGCCTACTTATTTATTGGCTGATCTTCCTGTAGTTGTTAAACATACATCAGCAACTTCTGTACTAATAACGGCTACATAATATTCACAACTAACCACGGCTCTTCGTGGTAAGCTCTATGCAGAGGTACAGTACACACAATATGTTCTGTTGTCCGTACAGAGACAGCGTCGAGCAAGCAAAGTGTCACCTCTCACACAAACACACTCAGAGATGACAAAGGCAAAAGGCATTAGCTGTGTTATTTTCTGTTACCTGATAAGAGCCTCATGAAGTTGACCGTGTGTTGCTCCTCCATTTTTTCTCCCTGAACTTCCTCTGTAAGAACCGAATCTTTTCACTTCATAAACCCAACAAGACAACATGCATCTCCACCCAAGGCGTAACTCAAAATTCAAAGAGCACTTCCGCAATTTGCATCAAAATATCTTCTCTGATTTTATCCCTCACATCACTGTCACGCTAGAGTGAAGACTCCTGAGCAGCTGCTCTGTGGTTAGTGTTTTTGCCCCAGCTCTATTGGTGCAGCTCAGTTTCTGGTTTAGATCTGTTCACACATAAACTGACTCTGAGTCTGGCTAAATTTGACAGCCTACAGGAAATCACATAGCAGGATGTAGACATAGGCGATAATTTCACAACATAACAAGAAATACACATACGTACGTAGTAGCCTATGTACACACTTCACTTGAAAAAAATGACACAAAGCTCAACATCAGGTTACTTCTCTTTAAAGTTTAAAGTTAAGATTTACAGTTTCATTTTCCCTATTTCCTTATGTTTAAGTGCGATCTAATAATTTATGATGCAGTGTGATCTCTTTGGGTTGTTTTCATACGACTTTGCGTATGAAATCCACTGAGGTATAATGCTAAATACACATTTGGTTTCATATTACACACTGTAAATTCTATGACTGAATATATTTAACAATGATTATCTATCAGTTCAATGTGTGTGAAGAACTGCCACAGCCATAAGTCAATTTCTCCTGAAGCACAAAACATCAGGTAAGCAGCAGCTGTTACTTGTTCATATGTGAACTAAAGCTACTTGTTAAATCCAGATAGACTTCACTCGACACTTGGTAGAGTTTCATCATTAGGAAAATGATGTTTAACTGTATGTTCGTGATGATGAAGCAGCAGCTCTTTCCACCCACTTCACCACAAGGACATTTGAGGTTTCTAGATAGTGCCTTTTACCAAGAAACATGAGCTTGGGTGTCATGCTCTTTCAACATGCCAAGTTTCCATTTCACTAATGCTCTTATGAAGATTTGTCTCTCTCTGCCTGCCTGTCTTGTTCACTTCACAGTGGGTGAAGAATCAGATCAGTAGAACTCAACAAAACATCTCAAAGAAAATACACAGCAAATAAAAGCCTTGCGTTCAAATCCTTACTTGCTCATCAGCAGAAAAACCCTACTTTTTAAGAGTCAGTGAGCCAGCAAGAACAATATCAAAACATTGAGGCAGCTATCACTGTCTGACTGTGTTAGAGATGCCAGAGTTCTCCTAATTGCATGCACATTTTCTTGTTTGCTTTCATCTCCTGTGTAAATCCCTTGTAAATATTCCCTGTGATCTAATGATTGTTTAAATGAATTAGGCCTAAGTCATCATTGACTTGTGCTTTTCCTTCTGGGTCATGTCTCAAATGAAGAGGGTCTTTGAAGAGTTTTACACGGCCTAGGTACAAAAGGACACTAACAATAAACAAATAAGAGACTGGTCGCTTCACAAATAGTCTAAAGATAGTATTCTCAGTAAGTCGCTTGTCTTCTCAGAGAATCCAAGGTGTGGCCAGGTATGTAGGCTAGGGTAAAGTGTAAGGTGTCGATCAGAAAATATCTTAGTCTCCTCTCTTTTTTTTTAACTTGTAAAGAAGTGTATTCGTACACAGTGTTACAAACTCAGCGTTAACTTTTGTGGTATCGACAGATTATGTTTGACCCCGCTTCTACTCTAGTTTCGTTTGTCTTTGTGTTTTTCTGCATTGTCTCGCTAAACAAACAAGTCTGGAAGGATGTCAAGCTTGAATAGGACCGCGCCATGAGTGCCAGCTCTGCGGGGGTCAGGTTTACATTACCTCGCTGCCGGTGGAAGACAATGTCGCTAAATAGTTTTTGGGAGGGTACGACGTTTACGTTGATATTTACCTGAGCTTCCATGTGTGACATAAACGTTGTCTCCCCGGCTTGACTGTTTTTAAATCCAGCAGAGACACCACAGCACCCCCCTCCAGGACGATGGTTCCTCCCCCCTGCCCGGCTGAGCATGGTGCTCTCTATTTTGACTGACATCGTCGCGACTCGCCAACTTCAGCGGTTTGACAAGTTAGGAGCGGGTGAGTGAACTATCATTATTTGATTTATTGATTTTATACACGTGTTAATCTGTTGCTACGATTCATTTGATGCCCTTTTGGTTTTTGTAAAAGCACACACTTGCACTCACCTCGGACGGAGATATAAACCTTTGCCAACTTAATGAAACTTTTGAATCAGGTTGACAAGCCCGGAGGCTGCCCGTTAGCTTCATATACCGTAGGTAACCGTAAAGCTAGTTAGTCGACACAACAAAGGAGAAGACAAAATACCGGTAAGTGTTTAGACTGGGCAGTTTCACTCATATCGCTCTGAGAAGTGAGTTAACCAGAGAGCCTGCGAAAGTAATTACAGCTTCACAATCTCGGCTGAGGGAACTTTTGTAGTTCGTTGTGCAACAGCAGGGTGGTTACTTGCAGTGAGGAGTCAGATATGGATGAGACATAGATAGATAGATAGATAGATAGATAGATAGATAGATAGATAGATAGATAGATAGATAGATAGATAGATAGATAGATAGATAGATAGATAGAGCTGCTGACTGCTGTAACATCTGTGTTTCAGCACACTTTTCCAGTTTCTGTGATGTAGCCAACAGTGAACCTATAATTTGATGTTCTCTCTCTTTTTTTCTGAATGAAGGCGGAGAGACATGCAGTGTTATGGCCTTCAGAGTGCAATAACAGTGTAACTGTGTATGTGCATGCATGCCTGACTGTGTTAGAGACAGCAGAGTTGTCCTAATTGCATGCACATTTTTCTTGTTTGCCTTCATCTCCACTGTTTAGTCTCCTGTAACTATTCCCTATGATCCCCTGCTTGTCGTTGTATTTATTTTTTAGTATCTGCCCTAATCCCTGTACCTTTCCTCCTTTCTACTAAAACGCAAAAAAAGTTCAGGACAACTTTATACTCTTCCATTGTCTCTCCGTCCCACCAGTCCCCGCCCATTTCCCAGGGCAAAACTCAAAACATCAGGGCATTAAACAGTGCTTTAAGTACAACTCTGTGCTGTCATGTTTACAGTGATCTTGTACTTTCCAGACCTCTCTGTCTGGTTTCCTCAGCTCCGTGGGAACTGATTAGCTCACAGTTGTTGAGAGCCGTCAGGGTGGACGGATTCCTTCCCACTGCTCCTCTCACTTATTACCCTCCACCTCACATCTGCTGATAACTGCCTCTTTTTTTCTGTTTCAACACTGACTGTCATTCTATGTGATGTTAGGCAGCCTTTTTATTTGTATACAAGGGTGTTATCTTCGTTGTGATCCAGTTGTGATTTCTTGCTTATTTCCTTTTTTTGAAGCAGCGGTGCTCTCCAGTGAACTTATAACCCAACTTAAACTTGTACGGAAACCGTCTCTCTCGTCCCCTGCTTTGTTTTCCCAGCTTATTTTATTTGGCAGTCATGCAGCTCCACTCCCACGAGCTTGACCCCCTGTCAAGCTTTGTCGTGTGTGTTCCACTCCCACTATGTCATGCTCTGCCTTTACAGTCTCAGAGGGATGCTTCATTATAAGAAATCACATAAGACGTGCAGCAAGACCAAACACCCACTGTCAGAAAGAGAATGACTCAGGAGTCCAGGCCTGCAGTGTTGCATAAAGCCTTTGTTTGTTTAAATGCCCTGCAGGAGCGAGAAACTGAAACAGTCAAATTTGCGTAAAAAGGAGATGAACTTAAAGGAAGGTATGTAATAGGAAACGTGAGGTAATTAGAGGAGTTTGTTTCAGAGAATGTAAATGAAACCAGTTTTGTGCAGAGAGTTTCAGAAAAGAAGGATTAATGTCTGTGGTGGTATAATTGCATTTTTGAGTCATTCAGTCAGTGTGTTGGCTGATCTTCATAGCTGCGCCCTGCTTCATGTATGCTGCTGATATCATATTCTCGCAGGACCAGAATCAGAGTTTCCACCCCAAGCAAAATCCCAGCTCTCTGGTATCTCAAACACACACACATAAAATTATTACAATATGTTCTCACTATGTTGTTATACAGCTGCCACATGAAACAGACACACCGAGCTTCAGCTTATACCTGTGATGCGGCTGTTGTCTTTATTTTAAGTTGTGCTATAGGTAACTACTGTAGTGTAGGAGAGAATAAAATGGCGTGGTACTGTAATGGTTAAGAGGGGCTTTCCTGACTTTTGAATCAGGAGGAACCTTTTACAGTCTGAAGGTTTTAGGGAATGGTGAGCTTAGTCCAGATCAGCTTAATAATGACTGGATGTCTGTGGGATCAAGTAGAAGCTTTGGACAGAGGGACATTTAGGAACAATACCCCAGAGGACTACAACATATTAAACCTGCAGGACTGGTTGGGCTGAAAGTACAAAGCTGAAAGCCTGAGTTGTTGCATCTTGTTATATTACCAACAAGCTCACCAGATGTTTTCAATCCCACAAGTCACATCACTACCAGTGTTTTCCATTGTGGGGGCATGTAAACAGGAAGTGGATGTGATGTTTATTGTAACCTAAGCAGTATAATGAATTTATGGGAAATGTATTACTGTACTTAAGTAGTGTTTAACATTATTAATCTGTTGTAACGTACTGATATTTGGTTAATCAGATGTTAATTGAATAGGAAAGGATGAAGTAGGCTGGGTAATATTGATGTTTATAGGCTTCGGGTTTAGTAATTTTGTTTTATTGATTGTTTTGTTTTATTGTTATAACAGTAGTCTAAAGTTGTATGATTATATATAAAAAACCTTGATTGAACAGTTCTGCTTATTGATATCGTATCATAAGCTACATGCTTTTATGAATCCATCAGAATGACGAAAATCTCAGATGGTTGAGAAATTTCTACAAGATAATATCATTTATCAATTGCTCATCATGAAAGTGAATCAAAACAAAGAAATCATTTTGGTGAATGCTCTTTTTCATGTGTGCAGCATTTAACTGTGCAGCTTGTGGGTGTATTTTCAGATCAGCTGTTTGTACCATGACATCTGAAGAGCAGAATGTATAGCTGTTGATACTGTTTTATTTGTCCACAGTCTCAGCTTGTATACTGCAATTTACCTTAAACTCCACTAACTAAACTTGTTTTTAAGATTCCTGTGTTAGGCTAGTGTTTAAAACAACAGGACTCTAGGACTTTAATTAGTTTTTTCATGCACTTGTTGCACAAAAGTGAGGCTATTCTGACTGTACACAGTGAAGGCCTTTTGAAAATGAACACAAACACACAGGAAACAATATGCTTCCTCCAATTCGTCAGTACGACGCCCTGATCGTGGTCACTGACAATGCGTCCGTCTGTCTGCGTCTATGAATATTCATGTCACCGGTGACACGGCGCCTGACTCTGACCAAGTCCTGATGACAAGCAGGCAGCGCTACAATGGAGCTCTCATGAGTCAGGACAAAATGACGTAGCCCCTCATGACAAGTCAGCTCCATGAAAGACTCCCCCGTTGCCACGAAGGCAGATGAATGTTGGAAGGCATAGAAAAACTCAGAGCTGTATTTGTAGTTGTTTTATGTGATGCCACATTTACAATGATCTCCATATCCTTCTACATAAAGTGTACATGAGGTCGTGTCCCGGAGGTGCCAGTTATTAGTCAGTTATTATGTATGCAGTCCTTGAGATTTGTTACCTCAAGTTGCTGTTTAAATGTGTGCAGGACAAGTTGCAGCATGACACGAGCATTCAATTCTGAGGAGGTCTACTGGCATTTTCCCCCTCCACCTATGACTCACTCATTACTCTGTCTCGCTCTCCTTATCCCCGCCTCTCTCTCAGGTAGAGCACTAAACACTATGGTGGAAGTAGAGCGCAGGTCTGAGCGTGTGGGTGTGATGATCCCTCTGCAATAAGTCGACAGAGAGAACGACGGCGGCGGGACAGATTGAGACGGACTGGAGCAGAAGAGGAATGGCTCGAAACGTTAACTTCGATCTGAGCTACCCTCTCATGGAGGCTGGACTGGAGTAAGTGACAAAGTTCATGTCTCTTCTGTTTTTCCTGTTCTCTGTTTAGTTTTGCTGTCATGAGCCGTGAGCTTAGTTAGCACTTCTTCCCTCGAGGGCTGTGAGAGCAGCAGAGAGTGTGAGAAGTATAAGGAAATGCTTTAGCATAAATACTTTGTACTTGTTGATCACCTGTTAAGACGTTTAACAGGACTGATCGCCATGCCGATGTTTGGTTGTGAATGAGTGTGTGTGTGTGTTTGCATTCTCGCTGTGCTATATTTGTAAAAGTGCTTAGTCAAAGGGAACTGCACTCACCGTTTGTTTATATTTTCTTCTTGCTACGAGAGAAAACAGTCAGTCCAGTTCTAGATAACGCAGGAGGAGGATCACACAGAAGAGCAGTTTTAGCTGTGCTGATCACAGATGAATGAAATTCACTTCATACACTCTTCTTGTGTTGTTTGGTTGTAGTTTCCTCCCATGAGAGTTCCACTGACTTGATTCAGAATGTCCTTGAGTGTGAACCATAATGTTGTCAGCGGCCGTCAGCTCTCAGAGCCGTCTGGATCTGAACTGAAGTGTCTTTGAATCCAGCCTACCCTCTGTCTCACTCTTTTCTGTCCTTGTCCTCATGTCCGTGTGTCCCTCTGTCAGGAGCCCACTAGATGAGGAGGTGGTTCATCACTCGTTCAACCAGCTGATAGCAGAGCAGAGTCAGAATGGGATGTCTGACGCCATCGAGCTGCAGCAGCTGCAGAGGGAACTGGACGAGGAGAGTCGAGGTACTGTCACTGTGGATGTGTAATGTGAAGAACTGATTTTATAGCTGAGTTTTATGTGATTCTAATATTGATACAAGATATTAGATGTAAAATGCCATCAGCCCTGCATAAGAAAATGTACTGTCATAGTAATGTGTATGTCTGTGTATGGTATTGTGATCTGGCTTGACTATCCTCTTCTGGTCTCAAGGGCAAAAAATATTCAATTACTGCATTACTGACTTTACAGTGAATGTTTTTCTAACTGATCACTCATGACGGTGTGTTTCTTAACATCCTCTGAGCGCATCATCCGTCATCCTCAGTGAATATCTTGTTTGAACATATCATTGTCCTTATCAGCAGATGCAATTATTATTATTATTTTTATTAGCACATGAAAGAAAGATAAAACAGCGTGATAAAAAAGTAGAACAACAACAAAAACATACAATGTATACAGTAGATACAGCAAATGTGCAGGAGAAGCCAAAAAAGTGGTCCTAACAAACATTCAACACAAAAAACAGATTTACAGTAATGTGAAGAACAACATAAAACAGTTAGAAAAGAGAGAGAGACAAAAAAAGCAATGTTGTGTGGTGATGTACGGGAAACAGTTGGTTTATGCATTGCTCAACTGGGCCAATTGATTATTTGTTTCCTAAATGAGTTTATGCTTGTGCAGTTTCTAAGGTGGTTTGGCAATGCCTTCCAAAAGTGCGGACCTCTAAATCTAATTGAGAACTGAGAGAAAGTAGACCTGAAAAATATTTTTCATGTTTTTTTGTTTTTTTTAAATTCCCCAGATAATGTGGCCTACCTGTCCAGTCATGGACATAACTATAGGGAAAGGCGTCTGGGACAAAGAGATGATGAATGGGAGGATGATGGAGGAGAGACAGACCCCCTCAGAGGGGAACGCTGGTCCTCAGCCACCATGAAGATCCTGTCGTCCATGCCCAGTCGCACCATCGGTGGGTCCTGTTGTGAAAGTGAAAACACTGATGCTGAGAGGAAGACACAGACAATCACATACGTCTGAAGATCTGTTGATATGAATGATTACTGTATCTGACAACAGGATGGTTTGACATCATCAATGGCAATGACATCTTCATTGATATTCCTGTAAATTGTTTTTGCCCTACAAGGGTGAAAGCTTCAGGCCCAGCGGCAGTAAGCATAATGTTAGAAAGTGTGGCATGTTTGGGTTAGTGAAATACTTACAGGTTTAAAGTTCATCTCCAGGTTAAGATAATGATTGTCACCACTGGTCTAACCCCACAGAAACATTCACAGCTGCTTAGGACAAGGCTGTTTTTCATAGTTCTTGCATAAAGTTCATGTTTACCACATAGAGTTTCACTTGTGCATAGACTGTCGAAAGTGCTTTATGGTGCCATATTAAACTAACCCATTAGGTTTCTGTGTCAGTATGGGGTTGTACTGTAGCTGCACTGCACATGTTGAGTTATAAAAGATAAAAACAGACTTGTTTCAGTTGAGCAGTTAAGTTTCATGAGGAAGCAATCAGTGTGTTATCTTCCTGCCAGCATTTGCTGCAGGTCTGGTGCTTTAGCTTGTTTTCAAAGCTCTGAAGCTGTTATCTAATTTCTTAAGCTGTATCACATAATACGTTGTTCACAAGTTAGAATTTCAACATCGGAAACGTTGGTGAGAGATATTCATCTTTCAGTACTTCCCTTGTGTCACATGCCAACATTTAAATGAACATGTTACAGTGGGCTGTCTTGTGAACACTGTTTTGATGTTAAAAGGGATAGTTCCACATTTCGGCAAATTGGCCCATTAATGTTGGTTCGTTACCTTTAATTGTCGGTGCAAGCTATTTTTAGAATGGCGGAGCAGAGTCGTGAGCTGCTCAGGCAAATGGCATTTCCTTCATCAAACTCATCAAATACACAATCCAACAACTCCAAAATGCTCTGGTGGAGAAGTTGTGACCTGCAGATTCACCACACTATGAGATAATAACGGAACGTATGAGATGAGTTATTTTGAGATAAATTGCAAAACCACTGATGCGTGTTCCTGTTGGGGGCAGTTTTTTGGCAAGCAGTCTCTGCATTTTTCTCGAAAACAACTCTGTCTCGTCAACGTCTTGGTTTTGTCAACGTGCACATCTCTCTCTCCCTCAGGGTGATTTCATTGTCAACAGATATTTGGCATTTTTTTGTGATGAAGTGGTTATTTCATTCAAATACATGTATAGAAACCATTTTACAACAGATGCGTTTGTCTTTGAGTTCAGCAAGAGGCGGAGGACTTGAGAATTGTACTTTTATGTTAATCCCACCTCTGACCAGTCTGATCCGTCTTGCCTTGTCAGGCCGCAACAGAGGAGCCATCATCTCTCAGTACTACAACAGGACCATGCAGCTTCGGAGACGCAGGCAGAGCAGACCTGCCATCCGGGACTTCTCTCGCTCTGCCAGACCAAGTATACGGGGCTACGGCATGGAGGGAGACTATACGGATGCAGAAGGTACAGAGGGAGGAAAATCACCTTCACTTTACTGGGCTCCTCCAAAACTAGAATACAAACTGATCTGGGATGACATGTTTGTCTCACTGTGTGTTACAGTGACTAAAAGGGAGCGTTTGGTGAACAACCTGCAGAACCTTTCAGTGAGCGACAGAGTCAAGATGCTCCGGGCGATGCCCCTCAGTGTGGCGGAGAAGAGTGAACTCAGGTTCATGTGCTTTACATTATTCATATTCATATTCATTCATTCGTGTGTTTTCGACATCAGTCTGAACTCCCCTGTGTTTCTCTGTCTGCAGGACTTTAGCATTACAAAAGGAGAGGCACACGCGTTCTGGCAGTCAGATCCCATGTTGCAGTCGACTCAAATATTACATAATAATTGTAAGTCACGCCACCAGCAACATTGACACAATCCTGTCCATTGTCCTGACTCGACACACAGAGTTTGAACCAAGATTACGAACAAGAGCCTGTCCAGATACAGTACAAGTTTCTAGTGACGCACTACATCAGAGTTTCCACAATTAAAAGTATGTAAAGTGTGCCAAACTGAGGAGTTTTTTTTTCCCATCCCGCCAGTAAAAGTTGATTTATGTACAGATAATGTTGCTGCTGCTGCTTCTGCTGCTGCAAGGGATTCTCAAAGGTTTTTCTTTCTTCGTTTACGTGCTCTCTACACAAGCATAGTTCAGTGTACAGTGAAGAGTGAGATTGGGTGACTTAGAAATAATGTAGAGCAATGCACACATTATCTCATGTTGCTCACGTAGTTTCATATCAAGACAGGTGCGTCAGTGCCCGTGGATCTCCACGGGCCAGACATTTGGTCCGTGGGCTGCATAATGGGGTTGGCTGCCCTACAGCAACACGTTTTTAGCTCATTTGCTCTGTTTTACACCCTTTCATTTGTGACAAAAACATCTGATGGGGGGAAAACCCGTGACAGACAGTGGCTTTTGCACGTAGCATAGAGTTAATTCCTGCTTTTAACCCTTTTTAAGGACAATGAATGTGAAATGTTTAGACCAATTGTCTAATGGTTGTGAATTTTTAAATTAATCTGAAGCAATAGTTAATTTAAGATGCCTCCGCTGAGACATGTAGAAAGGCTTGTTGGAGGTGCGAAAGAGGTGCAAAGTAGTGATGTCATTAAAATGCAGGTGGCTCTGACTTTTGGACCCTATAGTGATGAATTGACTGCTCTGAAGTTTATAAACAGAGGAGAAAATAGTGGTAGTTTCAGTTTGTGTTTCAAATCTTATAAATTATCATCACACTATTTTTTAGTAATGAAAAATGATACAGTCTCTACTTAACGGTAGAGGCTGTAGGAGTTTCCTAGAAAATAAAATATAGGCGTTTACAAAAGAAATCTTGCTTACAGTAATCCTCACATGGGCTTCTACTCATGTGTGCTGGTGACTGTGTCTGCTGACTGTGTTTCCTCTCCATGTTTCTACGTACTGTAAGCGGTATAATGTATCTGTTGCCCAAGCATAGACGGCTCTAAGAGCATGAGTCACAAAGTTCAAACCCAAAAAACCGAAGTGATTTTTAGGAAAAACTGGAGATTTTTTATAGTTTTCTTGCTGGTTGTGATGTGTTTTCTGTGTGTTTCTTCTCCCATGCTGTTTCTTAGGCACTGAGACATAGCTGGTACAGCTGGCTGTCGTTCCTGCACTCCCTCCAGCTGTGGCAGGTGGCACTCAAGAGAGTGAGCGGCCGATTCGGCACTGGAGTCCTCTCATACTTCCTGTTTCTCAAGACCCTACTCTTCTTCAACGTGTTCCTGTTGCTGGTGATGGTTGCATTCCTGGTGCTGCCTCAGGCTGTGCACCCTCCAGTGCTGTCTACTGTGAGACGCTCCTTCACTGGACTGGAGCTCCTCACCGGCGCAGTGAGTTGTGTCCTGTTGTGACATGTTATTGCAACACACTCTAACATGCTATGAAGCCTCAGTTTTTAGAAAACACTCACCACATACTTGTGTGTGTTCAGAAGCTTTAAAGGGATACACCAACATTTTTTTTTCATGTCTTGCCTCACTCCCGAGTCCATGACAAGCAGATAGACACCATCCTTTCGACTGTGCGTGCAGTAACAAGGGAGATACAGGCAGAGCTGGCGCACCGCTAATTAGCTTAGCTCAAACGCTGGAAGTGCATAGGTAGTGTTAGCCTGCCTCCACCTAAAGTCATCAGAGAAACTCTTGAGCGGTCAAATGCCGGTAACGGGACGAGATCGGTCAAAACGGAGGGTTCAAGCAAAGGGTTTATTTTGGTTCAAGCTAGCTACATCAAGGGTAGGTTAGCTTCCTATTTCAAAGTAAAAGCACAAATTCTATCGTCATGGTTTTCTGTATGTAAAGAGCAACGGGTGTTTTATTTTGTGAAAGTAACCAGAAGTGCGTTGGTCACAACGGCTAGCTTGAGTAGCGCCGAACAGCTGGTATTTAGACAAATTAACGACACACTGCTGATCTAAACGGCTACTTTCTCACCTAAAAATGTTTGAAATGTCGATAAAGTGATATATTTACAGAGTTTAGAGCTAAAATGAAATCAGCTTCTGACTGCTGATCTCGGCTCAGGTAGGAGGCAGGCTAACACTACCTATGCACTTCCAGTGTATTAGCTAAGCTAATTAGCGATGTACCAGCTCTGCCCGTATCTCCCTTGTTACTGCACGCACAGTTGAAAGGATGGTGTCTATCTGCTGGTCATGGACTCGGGAGTGAGGCAAGACATGAAAAAAAAATGTTGGCGTATCCCTTTAAGTCCACGTGATGACATCCTAATAACAAAGCCATCTTGTAACTGCTGTAACTAAAGCTCGTCACCGAAAAATGTGTTTGTCTCAGTGTTTCTTCATTATCTCATGTAACAAAGTGACCACTGACGCAAATGTTCACTTTGGTGTGAATGACTGTTTCTCCGTCTCTTTTTGTCTCAGGGCTATTTCTCAGACACAGTAATGTACTATGGATACTACTGTAACAACAGACTGGGTGGGAGCTACAGGGATGATGCTGGAGGGCAGAACATCTCTGTGTCTAATGGAACCAGACCAGACGGCACAACGAAGCACCTGCCTTACAACATGCCACTCGCATACTTCTTCACCATTGGAATGGCCTTCTTCATTACGTGTATCATCCTTGTGTACAGGTACAGTGTTTGTTTTAAATATGTTTCAGGCTTGTTTCAACTCATAAATTAGTTATGTATTTGTTATATGTCAAGATGTTAATGTGTGATTTCTCTACAGCATGTCCAAATCATTTGGTCAGAGTTTCCGAATAAACAAATCCCACAGCATCCTGGCCATAAAAGTCTTCTGCTCCTGGGACTTCAAGGTCATCAAGAGAAGTTCTGTAAAACTCATGTCTGAGAATATCTGCACCCAGCTCAAGGTACGCATACACACACTCACACATACACGCCTTAGACACACAGACAAACCAAACACATCCTCCCTCTCTGTGTTTTGTTCTCCGTCACATACATCACAGGAATGTGAAGAGCTAATGCATTCTGCTCTTTCTACACCCTCTCTTTGTCTCTCCTCTGCAATGTCCTTTTTCTCTTTTCATAACTCCCCTCTCTCTCCCCCTCACGTCTCTCCCTCTTCAGGAGCTGTTGGCAGAAGTGAACCATAAGGACGTCAAGAACACTGGCTGCCAGAAGCTGCGGAAACTGACGGTCCACGGCATAGCATGGGCCATCTGCATAGGAAGCACCACAGCCGCCGTGGTCATCATTTACTTCTTCTCCCATCACATGCACCAGGTGAGGCGGGAGGGTTTTCCAAGGTGCAACGTTTCAAGGATCTGAATCTTTATAGATGGATATCGGTGATGGGAATAACAGCGTTATAAAATAACGGCGTTACTAAAGGTGCTGCTTTTTTCAGTAAGGAGTAATCAAAAAAGTTATAACGTTATAATACCATTAGCATTACTGACAATAAAATCCGCCGTTACTTGACTTGATTTTTTTTTTGGAACTAAGCAACTCACTCAGGCCTGTGCGGAGGAATACTGAGTGAGTTGGTTAGTTCCAGATAAACGGGAGGCTAGGGGGGCGAGTCCAGGTAATTTGACATATTTTAACATTTTATAAAAAAGTAATGCAATAGTTACATTTCCTGGTAATTAGCAACTTTTGTAATGTAGTAATTCAGTTTCTAACTCAGTTCCTTTTTGGGTAAAGTACTATCTACAACTGATTACTTTTTTAAAGTAACGTGCCCAACTCCGGTGGATATTCAGGACTTGTGGCTGTATACGTTGCCCACAGTCTTTGGTCTTGTTCCTCTGCTTGCATAAAGGCATCAGTAAATTCTGATGGACGTCATTATCGCACAATTTAAAATCGGACCATCTAAACATCTGTTTGATTTTTAAATCTCCTACCCTCTACATTTTGTAACTTGCTGGTGACTCCTGGTGGTGGCATCAAAAACCACACACTGACTCTGAGCAAAGCTGCCAGCAGAGAGAGGGGCGCACTCTGACGGTGTGATCTCTGACAGATGGAAGATGAAAGTAACTGTATCATGAAAAGAGCACATCATCTACTGGACCTGCACACTCAGCTTTCTCTCATTCTTTCCTCACAGAACCAGCAGAAAATAGCTCGTAGTCCTGAAGCCAACAAGAACGTGTTACTGTACGAGGCCAGCCTGTTGGCTCTGCCCACGGTGGTGTCGCTCATCAACCTGCTGCTGCCCGGCCTGTTCAACCTCACATCCTGTATGGAGGACTACCAGTCACCTACCATATGCACATACGTTGCCATCGGCAGGTACGAGCAGAGACACGGGGTTAACGTTTGAGGGTAAGAAGACGCAGAGGTGTCAGACTGTTGTTGCTAATACTTTGTTTGACGTTTGTGTTCTCCAGGAACTTGCTGTTAAAAGTGAGCATCCTGGCCGTCCTCTGTTACCACTGGCTGGGCCGGGTGGCCGTTGACCTTCAGTACGATCACTTAACGGTAATATTAATGATGAGATTTCCTCTTTCTTTTTGTTTTCTTTTTTTATCCTCACAGAATACATTACACAGCTGTTATTGATTTCTTGATTCACAATTATTGTCAAGAAAAAAAAAAGAGGAAAACATCAGCATATCAAAACATAACTGTTACAGTATTATAATGTTAAAAGAAGAAAAAAACAAAACTAACAGACAGAAGGTGGGATAACAAAAAAAAACAATGATGAATCAAAACGGGATGTATGGGCTTGTAACAACGGCTGCATTCACTTGTAGGGAGACCAAACAACTATATTATCTGAGTTTTGATATGCGTGTATAAGACGTATAGGACCAGACAATCCTTCAAACCAACAGAGAGACAGACAAAGAAAGTAAGTGGGCGGAGACAAGTGATTTAGTTTCTAGGATGTGACTGTGACATTTTGTTGTACATAGGAGACCCATTTTGACCATGACTTTGTGACTTTATCCATTTGTAGGCAAAGCGAGAAAGTAATCTTTTCCATTATATACGGTATATTTCATTAACAATATCAGTCCATTCCTCTAGTGTGGGGGAGTCAGGGAGATTTTCTCTTTCACATTACATTATTAGTCTTGGAATGCTTTTTTAATTTCATTTTTGGAGTCAGCATTGCACAGTGTGTTGCTCCCTTCATGATCCACTTTGTCTGATCTGTTTTTGACTATATTGCATTTAGTGCTGGGAGACTTTTGTTGGCCAGGAGCTTTATCGCTTCCTACTAATGGAATTCATCTTCACTCTTCTGGACACCTTGTTAGGAGAGTTTCTTTGGAGGTGGGTAACACACAGAACCATGAAAATTGCAGCTTTTCTCCTTTGTTGGTTTCTTTCTGTTCCCTCACTGTGGTGTATTGAACCACCTCTTTTCTCCTCCTGCTCTCTGCAGGTTGTTTACTAAGAGGGTGTTGAAAAAGAGGAGGAACCCAGAGTTTGATATCGCCAGGAATGTCCTTGAACTCATCTACGGACAGACCTTAGCCTGGTACTGAAACTTACCGTTACAATGCCCGCACACACAGTCATGTGTGAGTGATGTCAGAGCTGTTCTGGGTAATGAATATTGCCTTTGTGTTTTTCAGGCTGGGTGTTCTCTTCACTCCTCTCCTGCCCGTTGTGCAGGTCATCAAGCTCCTGCTGCTTTTCTACATTAAGAAGGTACTTCAGTGGAAAGATTATGATGCACAAAAATTAAGGCCTAAACTGAAATTTCCAAAAAGTATTCAGACAGCTAATTGTGTCTAATGACAGCAATTTCCCCCTGTTCTTTCTTTCCATGTTGTGGTTGAAATTATCCTCTGCTGTGGCGTGCCTTTAGAAATTCCCAGTCTATTAGGCAGATGCACAGACGTCATCTTATTTTTCCGTTTGACTTTTTGTTTATTATTATACAGTCTTCAACTCAGTGGTCCTCTGCTTCTGTCATCTTTTCCCTGTCTCGATCTCTAACCTTTTATTTTGTTTACTCCACAGAGCAGTGTGATGATGAACTGCCAGGCTCCCAGGAAGCCCTACAGGGTCAGCCAGATGACCACCATCTTCATCACTCTCCTCTGCTTCCCCTCCTTCCTCGGCGCCTCCGTGTGTGTCACATACACCATGTGGAGGTACTCGCACAGTCGACCCTGTCACTTAAAAGAACATTGCATTAATTCATATTAATTGCCTCATGGTTTACCCTGTTCTCAATTATAACCACCATGTTGTGGTGTTACATTGTGGTTGTGGGCTCTGCCAAAAAAACACACTAGGTCAGAACCACATCTACTGTACCGCAATGCATTGCAATTCAATGCAATGCAATGCAATGCAATGCAATGCAATGCAATGCAATCTAATCTGCAGGTTTATAATCATTTACCATGAGATCATTTTGTAACATTAACACTATATTTCCACCATTTTCCTCGTGATCATTGTTCCAGAGGACTCAGATTGTTACTGTGGCTTTCCAGAAATGGAAAACCATACCTGATTGCACTATAAATTGCTGTGCCGGGTTTTGGCATCTGATAAGTCAAACTCATGGATCTCTTATTGAAACCGGTCGTCCTGGATTGTACTGAGAAAAACACACCCCTACACTGTTCACTTTTTTTTTTTTTAAAGTGCATTTTTCAGTCTGAACTCAGTAACCTCAGTCGAGTCTTAACCCTGAAATGTAATAGTTTGTCTTGTGGGAAGCAGAATGACCACGTTTTTGCCCTGTGAACATGGCTGTTTGAGATATGCATCCCAACAACATGTGAAATAATCACACATACACATACACTGTATTGTGGTTATTGTGGGTTGAATGTTCTTCTGTATTTTAGAGAATGGTTCTCTTTAATGACTTCTTGTTATAACATAACATAGAGCACACGCACACACACACACACACACACACACACACACACACACGCTCTATCCCTCTCTCTCTCTCTCTCTCTCTCTCTCTCTCTCTCACACACACATGAAAATAGTTTAAGTCACCTTAAAGTTTCCATCTTCCCTTAAAGTTTCTGCCTTGTTCTGTCACTGCTTCCTGTGTAACACACACACACACGCACACACACACACACACACACACACACAGAGTGACCAACAAGTTAAGCAACATTTCAGACACTTGTGTTGTGTGTCATCACTGACAACTTCAGAAACACACTAATTTCTCTATCTACTAAATATGGGCCTTTGCAATGTGGGATTGTTAACACAAAGTAGTGTGTGTACCACAGAGACAACTCTTAGTAGATTCTTTTGAGGGCGCTATCATCTAGTCTAGTGGACACTTTTACACATACAGTGGTGGACAGTAAATATGGTTGACTAGACAGTAGATGTAGACAACTACTAGACAGTAGATGGGAAGACATTTTAGATCCAGCAGAAGACGCACAAGTGAAGATACAAGTATTCTACTCAGACCATTGCCACTTGAAAACTGGACTGTAGCCTTACTAGCATGTCTTTTTTTTAAATTTATGGTTTGGCTGTAGTCACGTTTCCTGCCTATGTTCACTTGAATAAACAGCTGTATGTATGCCTGTTCAGCAATCTGTCCTTTCTCACAACAGAGACAAACACAGATGTGTTTGGCCTCACAACAGAGAGAGTCACATGTGTCTTCTGTCCTCAGTATCAAGCCGTCGTCGTCGTGTGGTCCGTTCCGCGGGCTGAAAAACATGTTCCAGGCAGGGAAAAAAATGATGGAAGAACTGGAAAAGGATAATCCCAACCTGTCGGTGCTGGCCAGGGCTCACTCCTACCTGGTGGAAAACCCTTTCTTCCTGTTTGTGGGAGCAGGCATCTTTCTGTGAGTACACAGACACAAACACAGCTGTAGCAGGCTTTCCCATTGTCAGTGTGTGTGTTTCATCTATATAATCACTTTGCATTATTATCAAAATCATTGTTATTGAGTGAAACACTGCTCTGATGCACTTTCATTGTGTCTTTCCATCAGGATAGTCATCTACTTCCACAGTCAAGTGGTGGACGGTCAAAGGAAGATCATCAATTTGCTACAGGAGCAGATACAAAATGTAATGTACAGGATGTATCTAAGTATGGGCATGAATATAATAGACTGAAATGTTCTGTTATTTTGCTTTTGACATTTCTGGGTCTTCATCTCTTCATCTCTCTATTCAGGAGGGAGACGATAAAAAGTTTCTCATCACTCGCCTTCAGTCCGTACATGAACAAAAACGAACCCCCACACAGAGACTCACAAGTCAGGTCTGTTCCTGAGGCTTTTTTTTTTTTGCTCGTCTTAATCTGAGACATTTTTTCAGGTTACAGTACAAATCTTAAAAACCTTATTAACATTTTATTTTCATTTCATTCTGTTTTCCAGAACTCTGCCTGCTGAGGCCGTCGAGTCTCCAGTAGACAAGTCCTCCCAATCCTCTGAGCACAAGCCGGGAGAATACGTAGGCCAGAGGTGATATACCTGGAATACTGAATGTGACCAAAATCAAATGTATCATACATCTGTTAGAGTTTGAATTTGCAGAGGATTTTTTTGACTGGAGTTTTTGTAGAGATGATGAACAAATCATGTGGAACTATCAGGTGAAAAGCTTTGCTTTCTACTGCACTGTACAGTTTACACAGAACATGAACTGTTTGAGCTCAGACGTTAGGAAGTCAAAGTGAAGCCTGACAGCAGCCGGTAGATATGCTTGACTATTAATAAATAACACGACTGCTCAAGAGAACAGAGAAAGACAGAGTTACAGACAGCACAAAAGAGGAAGAACTGATTTTTAGTTAAAACTGAGCAGGAAGCAGGAACCAGAATGTGTAACAGAGAAATCTTAAAACTGGTGTCGTCAGTTTAAATAGATTTCAGTCATCTCTTATAGAAGCACTTTTTTATCAACTGTGAACCGTTTTTAATGCTTTTAATTTTTTTTAATTTTTTTTAAATGTTTTATCAGTATGTATGTTGTAGTAAACTTGGATGTTGAGGTGTGATGCAACTGTAAATGATGACTTGGGTTTTATTATTTAGTTTTTTAAATAGCTCCTTTAGGACAATAAACTACAGCTGTAATGTAATACTTTTGTAATTAAATTATGTTTTATCATATTGGTGTGTATTTGTATTTAAAATATGTGTTACAAATTCAACAGCTTGAAAAACAACATGATTTGCACTGTTAGCATACAGGAATAGTTCACAAACATGCAAGTAACAAAAGTAAATGGAGACACAACTAACTGTATGCGTGTATAGGACATATTAAAGATATCTTCAGTAGAAAAATAAATACACAAGCACTTTTAAATTGCCTGAAGAACGATAATAAAGTAACAATCTTAATCTTTGTACCTTTATTAGTAAATATTACCCATTAAATTATTTTTCCAAAATGAGAAAAAGCAGCATATTTGGTGGAGGGTAGAAACAGCAGCACCGCAGATGGATTTCTGAATGTGATATTTAGAGTTGACACAAGAGAGCACCAAATCCCCACAAGACAAACCAGGAGCTGTTTTCAGTCCAGCGCTTCTCCATCACAACTCTGACTCGACTATTTTAGACTATACCACCATGACAGTCTCAACTGCATATACACATTATACAGTATGTATTTACACTATATATGTAGAAGTATATATACACACTGTGACCAGTTCATTGTACTTTTGTGCACCTCACAATTATAGCATACGTGTGCATCAGTCTACATGTTAGAACAGGGAACATGTGATCCTGTACTGGATGTCGCGTTTAAACCGCTCAAACGTTGTGGTGCGGTTGTGTTTCACTCTGTAACATCTTTAACAGGCTTCAGGCACTTGTGAGTATTTCAGTCAGTTCAGTTTCATCAGATTCAGAGTTAGTTGTGTTTGTTGTCTTGAGGCACTGACAGCTTCCATGTTGCTGTTGTCTTTGATTTGTGTTCGTCAGTGCTGAACGGCTTACTGGCTAAACTGTGACTCAGCTGCCGTTGTTGAGCATGCCCAGCAGCTTCCTGGGGTCCATCCCCTGCTGCTGAGCCATCTTCTGCACGTCAAAGCCCATGTGCTTCAGGAACTGGATCACGCTCATCTCCTGTCCCGTCAGCTGGTCGCGAATAGTGGGGCAGGACGGGTTACAGTGGGGCCACGGGCAGCTGTCGATCAGATGTACGGGGCAACCCCTCATGGGTGGGCTCTTGTGCTTCTGGTGGCTGTGGTTGCCGTGGCTGCTGTTGATGTGGAGGTTGTCTTGGAGGCTGCGGTCCCAACAGTGAAGGGCTCTGGGCAGGGAGGTGCCTTTCACCTGAATGTCCATCCAGTAACTGCGGGGACAGTAGGACACAGTCAAAGGTGTGAGGGGCAACAGCTTCAGCTCTTCCCCTCCAGAGCCGGATCATAGGACCTGTACTATCTGTTAACAGTGTTTGTGTCTGTATACTATCATGGGCACTGTCAAGAGGATTGAAAACTAATTATATTTTCGGTTTAGTTGGCCTGTAACTGAAACATTTAATTTGCTCACATGGTTCATACTGTGGGATCTATCTGGTTGACTTTTGAAGCAAATACTAGAAGCTGGGGACTTTACTCTCTGCAGCAAAGGCATAAAAGGCTCATAAATGTCTATAAAATACAGAAGGTCCTTAACATGTCTTCTCTTACCATATTTTTTTGTTATTTACACCACATAGCGACCAATAACTGTATATTGTGACAAGCTGAAATCTTGGCCTATATAATTTATTGGTTTAGGTCTAGTAGTATTTTTTGGACATTTCTTTTACAGATTCTTCTATAAAGTAGGACATTGAGTGTGAGTATTGTACTGAATATAAAATACAAGCAATTCTGGAAAACACTTAAATCAATAAAATAGGTAAAACAAAGAATGCACATTTATATCAGCAGTGCACAAACTACTGAGAAACTTCCAAACAACATACAGTATACAGTAAATTCAGTTGTTAGGCAAACAGAAAATCTGTTTATTCCAGTTCCCTGTTCAGTTTCAGCTAAAATGCTGTGTACAGTCCTTAGCAGACTGTTCATATAACGTGTTTTATAAACAGTCCAAGTCAAGATCTACAAGTTAAGGCGAGACACTATGGGCAAAAACACTGTTTTTTCATGCACTGATCAATTTTGAGATTTTGGGCTATTCTTCTTTCATGTATTCTCTCAGAAAAGTTCTCTCCTGAACAATTAGGCTCCAAAAATTGTTGTTTCCTCTGTATCTGCAACCAGTCGTAAAAGTATGATTTACATTAACAATCTATGGAATTTTACAGTACAAGTCTTTAAAGGCTGTTTTCTCAAAATGAGTTTTTCCTCAGACTCTGAGCTAGAAATCTCCACTTCAGCAGCACTTACTGACACCAAACCTTCCAGTTTTATTCCTGTCTATATTCTGAAGGTTTTTACAGAGGGGATTGTTGATATATCATTCAAAGCCTGATTTATACAACATTTTGTTCCTAAAAACAGGGTGAAATTAGATTTTTTAGGGCTGGTGACAGTATTTTCTCATTTACAAAGTAATAAAAAGAGATATCCAAAATCCCCTCTGTAAAAACTTTTGACTCTAATATGTCAACAAAATAAAACAAGAATTTTAAATGGCTTTATCCATTGTTCAGATTTCGGTTCTGGAAATGTATGCAAATTAGCGCATATTTCATCAGATATTGCCTCATTTACATATTTAAACATAAAATTTTACAAAACTTGTAATACAAAAAATATAATTTTAAAATATAAATTTCATGGTGATATCAATAATCTTTTCCCCCTATTCACCTGTAGTGTCTCCCCTTAATTATTAAGTTAATTCACTTACGTTCTGGTGATGAGCTCATGAGACAAGCAGGCCGGAGCAAACAGGGCCCTGCCATTCAAACCAGAGAATCATTCAGTCAATTATACAGCTTTTTGTTTTATCTTGTGCATGCATGTGTGTGTGTGTGTGTGTGTGTGTGTGTGTGTGTGTGTGTGTGCGTGTGATTGTGAGTCTTACGGTACGTCACGAAGCGTGGCCCTCAGCTCCTGCCCCAGGTTCTGTATGTACCTCCACTGGCCCTCGTGGACGGGCTGTCCCGTCAGGTGGATGTTGTCGACCGTGAGCTGGGCCTCATCAAACAGCCACTGCACCACGAACACTGGGCCTGGCAGGAGAGAGGACATCCAGCAGGTCAGACTTTGACTCACACGCAGCAGCCTGTGCATGAAGCGCGTTTAGAGAATGTTTGGCCACTCACTTTTTAACGTGGGGTAGACTTTATATCCAAAGAAACAGTTCCACTCCTCTCCAACGTGGGCCTGTCTGCAGCTCTCTGGCACCTGTCCGCCCCAGTATCTGCACAACAGCCAAGTGTCACCACTTTATAAAGTCTGTAACCTTCCGCCTCACCTCGGTCGGTGCATGAATGAATGAATGAATGAGTATTTATTTTGATTATAAAAAATCAGGGGACAGTACATATCAATGGACACTTTCATGTAAATATGTAGGATTATAGCATCAGCTAATTTCCATCCTTTTTCCCTAGGCAGGTTGATGTTTAACATTGTAATTAATAATACAGAGATATACTAACAGTAAAAAGGTTAAAAAAAAAAAGTACAATAACAATAGAAGTGACAGGTACAGTACATCATAGACAGACAATCTTACGACAGACCAAGAATGAGAATAAAGTGACCATTGAATGGTAAAGTGCTAGAGTGCTAAAGTGCTTAAAAGAATAGTTCACCCAAAATTCAAATTTCACTCATTATCTACTATTATCATGTCGACTAAGGGCTGGGAGAAGTTTCAGAGTCCTCCGTGGCTTCTCTGAGTTACAGGGGGTCTCGGCGTAGCAGTGCATGTCCATATAATGGTTGCAAATGGATACCAACTGTCTTCGTAACAAAAAGACATCCAAATACCTCCATGCTGCTTGTATGTAATGTCCGTCTTGTATTGAAGCCCTGAAATGCGAAATTGTTCCGAAAAAAATTAAATAAGTCTATATTTCAAGCTTGTTTGCAGCGGAAGCTCCTCTTCCTTAGTCGACATGAGGGTGAGTAGATAATGAGTGAAATTTGAATTTTGAGTGAACTATCCCTTTAAGTGCTACAGTAAAGTGCTAGAGTTATAAGGTGCTGAATGGATATTGCACGCTGCCCAATTGCACATATTTGCACACACAGACGTGTGTGTGCCAGTGTTATTGCACATGTTAGCATACATACTGTAGATGTAATTATGTAAGCACTATTTCACAAAATTTGCATACATACAAATGTATGTTAGCATAAAAGGTTCCCTTCTCTCTATCTCTCTCTATCTTGGCCTTACCTGATGCCTCTCTTTATGGCCTCAGTGGGGGCACAGCTGATGGTATCAAGGCAGTCTGTGAATTTGTACTGTTTGTTGTCCAGGAACCATCCAGAGTCAGCCAGGCCTCTGACCTGCAGCCCTGTGTAGCCCTGTGACGCCAGCTGCTCCGCAACGTTGTCCACGTTCAGCAAAGCACCCGTACCACCCGCACTAAAGACAGAGGCAGTGGGGGTCAGAGTGGAGCCACATGACACTGAGTCATTATCTGTGGTAAAACACACACATTTTGTCCAATACTGACCTGCTTCCTGCAAGAAGGAGAACCTTGGCGTTGTCCAGACCTTTAGTCAGCAGCTCGTTCACCACCTCCTTAATGATCAGAGATCCCATGAACGCATAGTCACCTGACAGCAAACATATTACACATGTATAAATTAGCATACAGTCGCATTGTAAAATAATACAACATAAAGATCATTCTTTTTTATTATGAAACTCATAAGGAAGTGTGTTCAGTTCAGATGAAGTATTCATGCAAATAAACTCATTAATCCAAAACCCAAATGGCACCTGAGTGATTACACTCATTTACACTCAGCTTCTTCTATGTTTAAAGCTAAACTAAGAAATGATTCATCTTGTTTTAGTTTAGGGGATGAGACAATGAGATCATTAATTTGTGGTGCTAACCTCTATTTTTCTGTATTGTAATACTTGTACTTTATGTGCATAATGTAATTCATTAGTTTTTAGCATAGTACTTGAAGGGATTTCATTAAGTCAGTCAAGTCAACAAAGTAGAAGTGACAGCTGATGTCTTCTGCTCCATCCAGTTACCCTGTCACTCTTCCTTTAACTATCTACTGCATGGATCATCTCTTTATATGGTGTATATACTCTCAGAGCCACAAGTTCACACAGTGAATGGTCTCGTTCATTGCATCTTACTGTGATCTGTCTTCGGGGTGGCTCCGCTCCACACGTCGCTGGAGCAGTATGGGATGAAGCTGCAGGAGAGAGAGAAACAGCAGCACTAAGTCGACATAAACATTACAAGTGTTGTTGTTCAAGGAGAGAAAGCTGCAGTGGGATGCCAGAGTGTATCAATGCAAATAGGATATTTTCTCCTTTTTATACATGATAGGATGATGAATGGCTAAAATAAATGCAGTAGTGTTATTGTGTCTTATATGTACTTAGCAGCCTCTCAATGCATAAACAATATCATAACTTTTGCATGCTGTATACATAATGAACATCACCAGGGCCGTTGCTAGGAATTCTGGGCCCCCTGAAAGAATACTAAAGTGGGCCCCTGCCCCCTGACTTTTCCACTTTTTTTCTTAGACTACATACGTATTATCACATTTTATTAACTTTATTTTGATGCAGCACTATGAGTATTAGTCAGGATGCAGAATAATTCAGTCATACAAAGATTAGACTACTGAGGTTTTTTGTGGGCCCTACTGGGCGCTGGGCCCCTAGAATTATTATCACCTTTCTCCCCGATACAACGGCCCTGAACATCACGATGTTTATATCTGAGCTTCACTAATGGGAAATAATCATTAAAAGCACCAGGATGTAGGAAAAAATTAAATAACATGATCACCCAAACACTTTTATGTAGAGGTGTATGTACCCATATATTCATACAGTTGTCAAAATTAGAAGAAAAAAAACACAGAAGGGTATTAACTATGAAGTGAGGAGAGACATCAGCTCTTACACCATGTTGGCGTTCCACCAGTGTGGGTTTTCCTCCGGCTGAGGAGACAGGATCCCTGTTCCTGTGAAATGCAGAAGGAGAGATCTCACATTTATTTCACTCTCGGCACAGATATCATCTAAAGGTAAAATGCTTCAGGCTACTTGCTAGAACTCACAGACCTTGATGTGTGTGTGTTTCCCTGTGGTAAATAAGTCATTAACTTTCCCTGCTTTGGTCAGCAATTACATGCAGGCATTGAAGAGCTCTGCGGCTGCTGCACTGGCCACCGGTGTAAAGTACACACACAGGCAGAGAGTCATAAACAAACAAGGGCTTCCCTGATGGCTAAAGGAAAAGAACCAGAGTTTGACTTTTAAAAATTAATGCAAACTCAGCTAAAGAGGAAACACAAACAAGCCAATGAAGCTCATTCATTCAGAGCAGGATTTTTCCCTGCAGATGAAAGCAAAAGCTCTGTGGAGGCTGTGAGGACATAAAAACTAAAAGCTGCACAAATGGCAGACACTTTTCATGCATGTTTTTTTTTTTTGCTTTGTTACCTGTTCTGGTTTGTGGCCACTTGGTGGAGCTCATCAGTCTCCTCATTGTCTCGTACCTGCTGTCACAGGTCTGCCTGTTGAAACAGTACCATCCACCTGAACAACACACGCACAAGCTTGTTAACAGGTTGGTTACCTATAGCTGACTTTCACCGTGTTGAGCTCATCCATCGTCTGTGGTTTCTCACTCACCTTCCAAGAACAGCAGCCACCTCTTGCTGCCCTTGGACTCCTTGATGTAGTACCTGCACAAGAACACCAAAACACACCAGTAAATGTGTTTGCGTGTCATGCACATACACATAATGCACATGTGAACGCGAGCTTTGGGATGCTACCTTTGATGCTGACATGAAAGATCTGGCTCTGATCCTACCTCTAAAACTCTCTGCAGGAGCCTGTTTAGAGGCATTCAGAGCTCTAATTGCTTCTTTTTAAAAAAAAGAAAACATGAGTAGAGGAAACTCTCACGCTGTTGGCAGAACACACACACACCCTCTCTCTTGCTCTCTCACACACACACACACACACTGGTTTGACAGCTTGGGTGGGATCTGCAAAGCCTCCTCCTCTTCACAGTCAGTGTTTTATTCAATTGGTGTTTTAAATGAATGATAGTTCTGCTTGGATTCATTTTAAAAACTCATGGTTATCTCTTTATTCAGAATTTAAATAACACTGATGCATAATGCAGACTGTGCTCCATTGGACTGGCTCATTGGCACAACATTTTGAACACTTTGAGATTACTTTATGAGAAGTGCCTTACAAATAAAATGTATTATTATTATTATTATTATTATTATTATTATTATTATTATTATTATTATTATTATTATTATTGTTAACATTTAGGACTCTGCTCCACTCATCTTTTACAACGCATAAACTGGGAATTTGCAGTGATGCAAAGGAAAAGCAGGTGTATAGAGGAGAACTCTTTTATTTTGAAGGAGTTACTTTGACTTGTACTGTAGCTGTTCAATAAAGGATATTTAGACAGGAACTTAACTTGTTCCTCTAATTCATGAACTGTCACATCACTGCGTAATTTGTCTATATCAGTTAACTTTTATTTTGGCAGTAGACCCAATAACTCTCAATAGAGACATCACTGCAGATATGAACGTGTTGGCCTCAGTAGTGCGCAGGGTCTCTCTCACCGCGCTGCGTCTGTCTGGTCTAGACCTTTAATCCATTTTGGAACAGGAGCGCTGAGCGCAAATTGGATATTTGGTGCAAAAAGAGCAGAAAATGATAACGACGATACGCTGATGTTTTAGGTCAGCGACAAACTGTCAAGAGGCAAAAAAAAAAAGCCCAGTACAATTACAATTAGGGTCCCTTAATTAACGTTAGTTAGAACTAATGTGTTAATTACTGCTGAGTAATGCATACATAATGATAACTAATTACATTATTACACAACTTTTAAATGTATTTGTAACTTTGAGTAGTAAACATTAATTAACTGCTTATAGGCTACATTAATTAATGTTTCCTAATCCTAAGTAATACATAATAATGATTGTTGATCTGAAAACGTTAATTAAGGGACCCTTAAAAAAAAAAAACTTACCCTGCAGGTGACCCGTCATTGCAAGTCACAGACACATTCTTCAAAAAGTGCAGCTTCATGTCTTGGTCCAGCTTCTGCGCAGAGCACGGGTACAGCGACTGCGCCAAGTTCTTAATCTGCACCATGAAGTTGTTCATGTTTCCCTCCACGGCTGTAAAGTCTAAAGGGAAGCTCTCCGGTCCGTCCACCCGCTCCCTGTACACCGGAGCCTGCTGCTGCTGCTGCTCCTGCTGTTGATGCTGCTGATGCTGCTGCTGCACCCTCCGAGTCTGCGCCCGACCTCCGCGCACTCTCCTCGCCTCCACCGATGCGCTCATATGGATGAAGAGGAGCAGCAGGCAGGAGCGCACCGCGGACAGGCCGGCCGAGCTTCTCGCTACACAGCGACTCTTCATTTCTGTTTCTTTACTGTGGAAAAAAAACGTTATCTCAAATGTGCGCGAGTGGTTAGAATAAAACACAGCATGTCCTAAGAGTCGACGGGAAGCTGGGATGTTCTTTGGGAACGCACGGACACCTCTTGGAAACCACCGCTCGTGCAATGTGTGTTGAATAAGCGCAGGGTGAAGATCTCCATGGTGCCTCGAGAGATGGACAGCTGTTTTATAAAAAATAAAAAATAAAAAAATAAAAATCAGCCCAAATGCACGTGCAGATCCCTCGTCATTTCAGTTGTAACACTGCGCGTAGTTCATCCAGTAAATGCGTCATTACACGCGTAAAAAGCCGCCGTCGGACTAAGTATCTGACCTGCTGGCTCCGGGTTCTGGTCTTCATGAGCCGCGGACGAAGGGGGTTTTTATTCGACACCCCCCTCCTCCCACCCCTCCACCCCTCCACCCCCTTCGCCCTGCCCCGTGCTTCTCACCGCCGCGGGCCAGTCATTATTATCGTTGGCTGATGCTCCTCGCGGGGCGTCGCTCTCACACCAAGAGCGCGCGCATATGCCTGGCACGCCCCTCGGGTCTGTTCACCCATACACTCACTTCTGCCTTTGATGTTGGGTCATCTTGTGACCACGCCGCCTTTGAAGTGTCTTTGATTGAATACGGTGTGTGAGGCAACAACGCAGTTGGACAGGCGCGCGGATCCAGCGGATCACCGAGGCGCGCGGCTCATGCATCCCCCCCCCCCCTCCCCCTCGGAATGCGCTGGGAAAGCTCACGAGCATTATCGATCTGCTTGTGTTTTATGAAGATAATCTCACATAGACGAGTTCCTTCTTCTTTATCTTAGGAAAGTTGTGAATGAGATAGTAAGAACCATATGAAAGTGTTGGATTGTGGTGTGTGCAGATAATGCAGCCTATAGATCAGGGGTCTCAAACTCCCGGCCCGGGGGCCACATCCGGCCCGCGGCCCCCCTACATCCGGCCCGCGTCTTGACGTAAAAAATAAGGCTGTCAAAGTTAGCGCAAAATGCTTTTAATGGCACTGTTTTTTTTTACGCGCGATTAATGCGCTAACCTCGGGCCGCTCCGTAGTTTTGGGAAACAGAGAAGCTGCTTCTCTCCAGACGTGGCCACACAGGTCGGCAGCAGGGGCTGTCTCTCCAGGTCGGTGTACGTGTCTGTGTCTGAGTGTGTGTGAGTTACTACGGTTACCGCGGCGCTCCCGTCCCCCGGATATTTCTGCAGCTGGATTTACATGATCCGGTCTGAGACATGAAACTCATGGACTGAGGAGTCGTCCCACTGCACTCTGCACGTCACACCGACGACCGTGCATTTGTACTGTGAGGAGTTGCTCTCTCTGCCCCGTGGTCAAACGGTGATAATCCACTGCAACATGTTGCTGTTGCTGTTGTTGACGTTATTGTGGTTGTGCGCGACGTAGAGCTGCCGCTTCGACAAGCGAGTTTTTTTCCCCCCTCAATTGCCCGTTCATTCAGCCTGGTGAGGGAGGGAGGGGGGTGGAGGGGGTGGTGTGTGTGTGTGTGTGTGTGTGTGTGTGTGTGTGTGTGTGTGTGTGCGTGTGCGTGTGTGCGTGTGTGTGTGCGTGCGTGCGTGTGTGTAAGGGGGTGGGGGGGTGGGGGGCGCCGTTTTATAATGTTACAGAAAACCTGCATGTTTTTTCTCCTCATGTTCCTACACTAGAGAACTTGTTCTTGTCACCAAACGAGGCTGCTCTCTCTCTGACAGATGATTTTTAAATACCATGAAAATGGTATTTGGAAAGCATGGAAAGCATAAAAAACGTCCAGATCTGGATGTTTCTTATGCTTTCCATTCATATTGCTGGTATTTCAAGCAAAAATGAAAAAGATGCGATCAGGAAATTTTGAGATTAATAGCGATTAAAAATTTGAATCGTTTGACAGCCAACCCCGTTTTCAGAATTTTTTTTTTATATATACTTGTCTCGAACACTGAAGTGGCCCCCCACTGAGATGACAGTGCCAGCAGTGGCCCCCAGCTCATTTGAGTTTGAGACCCCTGCTATAGATGATCTAGCTATCTCTATCTTTGACTTTCATTCATTCTAGTTCACATGCATTTAACTCTTATCACCAAGACTAATAGCATCAATGTAAGTAGCCAAATAAATGCTATTCCATCCACTCCCTGGCTGTATTTGTGACTCATATCAGATTCTTGGCCATCCCTGATCTAGGTGCCATGGTATTACCATTGCAGGGATTATCCATAAAGGCTACCTCAGGATCTGATTTGACATTTACTAAAGTTATTGTAACAGATGGATTTAATTCAGATTCAATAGAGTTTCTTTTTAAAACCATAATTTTCTTGCAATGACATGATTTAATCAGTGAGCCTTCTGTGGATCCTCAGAGAGGATAATATAGGACAATAGTGTTTTCATCTGTCCATACACTAGGGTTTGGGTAGCTGCTGCTGTTTGGTAAGTTTCCAGGTATGTACAGCAGTGGTTCTCAAACCTTATGACAAGAAGGACCTAAATAGGACACAGACAACCATTACATAAGATTTTGTCCCAGACATAACATTTCCGATTTTAGACTTATTGTTTCACAAAGTGTGTGAAACCCACAAGCCAAAACAGTCATACATACTCTTATTGTGTTCTTTGTGGATTGAGTAAGAGTGAAAATAAATGATTCCCCTTTTTGCTGGGAATTCACAGGAACCCCCTCAAGGACCCCAGGGGATCCCCAGACCCCACTTTGAGAACCACTGACCTACAGAGTGTCTTTTTAAAGTTTATTGGCCTCATCATCATGTAAAGACCTTTTTTGTTGTTTTCAAAGCAACAAAATGTGTCATGAATAAGACTTGGAATAAAAGATGTAAACCACATCCATTGTTCATTTTAACACCGACATTCAGCAACATACTGCCATTGAACTTTAGTGTCTGGCTTGGATAGGTTTTACAGGACAAGAAACCCAGTGTATCTTTTTAACATTTTGATTCAAGTGTTTTTGGAAAATCGTGTAGCTAGTACTTCACAAACTCCTTGCACAGACGCCTTCATGTGCCTGCACTCCATTCGAGCATAGTTTTGAAGTCTCTATCCTGCTGAGCAAGGAAGGAAACTGATTGTTTGTTTGTTTATTCAGACGGCGGCAATTTCCCCCCAGAACTGAAGAGCTGTATTCACCTCTCTCTCTCTCTCTCTCTCTCTCTCTCTCTCTCTCTCTCTCTCTCTCTCTCCCAGGTGGACTCTGACTTGTATCTGAAGTGGTCAGTCAGTTACTTGCCTGCGCTCTGAAGCTGTGGCCTCACACCTCTCCATCTGTTGCCACCATGTGTCATGGTGTCTGTCCAGTCTGATTCCAGCTTTGATCCAATTTGATTCTTGCTGAGAGAAAATGGCCTTGATTCTCTACATCTCTCAAAAGGTCGTCTGTCAAACTGCACATGGTACATAGCCTATATGAAGTTGTCCATATGGGGAACAGATTGGAAATTTCAGTGCAGAGACGTGATCTATTTTCTTCCTCTTGTGAGGATAAGCACTGTGCTTGAAGTAGGCAGTACAGATTTAAGAGGTTGGGATAGAACCAATGATCCTACATACTTTATGGACTGCAAATTGTTTGAAGATTTCAGGCTCTAATAGCCTATGTCAATATTAGCTTTTGATACGAGTCTGTCAGTTTTTAATAATTGATTTTGACATTGTATTTACAAGCAGGATGACCAGTAAGGATTACTGTAATACATAGTTCTGCCCTCAACAATCCCACTATAGCCCAGAGAGATGCGTCATGCAGGAGACATGACTAAAGTTTAGACAAAGTTCATTTGCAGAAGCAGATAAGTGCCATTTTGAAAAAAATGAGCTGAGGCTTTGTAATTATTCTTTGCATAGTGTTGTTTTCAATAAAACTTTATTTTTTTGGGATATGTCTGTTTTGTTACATCTCAAAGTCACTCAACTTTGGTTTGACTGATATCACCTTGTGTAAATAAAAAATAAAAAATGAAGATTCTAGAATTTTTTAAAAACGGAGTTATCTGCTTTTGCAAATGAACTCTTCAAGTGTCCCAGTAAACTGTGACAGTATGCCACCATGCTCACAAAGATGTAAAATAAATAAATAAATAAATAAAAGAATTGAATGTAATGCACCACAAACACAATGTCACCCACTTGTTTTCTTAATTTTTGGGTGAACTGACCCTTTAAATCCTTTAAATCTTTTTTTTTTTTTGCTCTAGGTGCAGTCAATAAAGTTTATTCAAACAAACACCGTGACGTCACTATACACAATGGCAGCCAGCGGTACAGCTGTAACGGTTCTCACTCCTAATGGGAGAAGACAAACAATTAAAGTGTCTCCCAACGCCCCGTTACTGCAGGTAACTTGTGTTGTGACGACGCTTCACGTCCTGTGATGTTTGAGTCGTTTCATTCTGTTGTTTTGTTTTCAGAGCAGCGCAAACTAGTTTCCTGTGAGTTAGCTTGTTGGGCTAACAGCAGTTAGCCAGTGACAGATCAGTTTCTGGGTTGAAGCGGCTCAAGTCCTCATTTATCTGCTCATTGTGTTTTATAAATCCATTGTGACATTCCGCTTATATCCGCCGTCCGCAGGTGCTGGAGGACGTCTGCAAAAAGCACGGATTTAACCCGGACGATCATGGTTTGAAGTGAGTAAACTAGCAGACAGTCAGCTGGCTCATCTCCCTGTCTCAACACTGACACGTACCATGAGTTGATGGTTCAGAGTTTTAATTCATGTCCAGCTGGAGACATTCAACAACTTGCCCTGAGATCAGACTGCATCTAAATGCACCTGGACAGGTGAACAAGCTCCATGATCAGACTGAATCTGCAGCAGTGTCCTGTGTCTGAGTGTGGCAAGTTAACAGTAGTGAACCATGATGCATATATGCACACACCTCATGTTACTGTGAGACCTTGGGCCACTGACAACTACTTTATGTGATTTAATGCTTGGTTTTACTATGTTTACTAGTTTTTACTATGTTTACTAGTTTTTACTATGTTTTATGTTTACTTTCCAAAATATAACATAGCCTACACACAACATAAAGGAAAAAAACTGAAAATGCATAAATCTATATTACATGAAGGAGTGATATAGAGTTCATATTAATAGACGTAACTTCCCATGAAGCACATCAGAAACTTTCCCTTAGTGATTCATTTTTTTGCTTTTTTAAATTTGAATGGCATGTGAAGTCAGCAGCTCTATACAGGAGATGTCTCTTACTTTACCTTTATTTTTTTAAATTACATAGGAATGCTCATTTACGTGTCCTCTGTAATCACTCTACGACAGGTTTCAGAGGACTGTTGTTGACCTTACGGTGCCATGGAGGTTTGCCAACCTGCCCAACAATGCCAAACTGGAAATGGTGACAAGTACGAGAAAACAGTCGGCTGTGGCTGACAGCCAGGTTAGAAAAAACACTGAATGTGTTTGTGTTTGTCTGTGTGTGTGTGTGTGTGTGTGTGAGTGTGAGTGTGAGTCTGAGTCTGTGAGAGAGAGAGAGAGAGAGAGAGAGGTGAATACAGCTCCTCAGTTTTAAACTTGAGTGGCTGACCACTGATTAAATATCAATACCTATACATTACATTACATTACATTACATTACATGGTATGTAAGTGTATGGCTGGTGGTGCTTTTCTGTACAAGTCATTATCACTGACAACCTAGTTTATAACATGTGGTATGTACATTCAATGTTGCCTTAAAAAGTATAATATGAAAGATATGGGGGAAATTATGTGCATCATTCAAAACAAAAGGTATTTTGTTTTATAGCTTACATAACATGTATAATTTCGGAAACCTTTGATATCTACTGATATGTGGAGGCAGAGGTGAATGGTACTGACCGATAACGGTGTGGATAGTGTGGCCAAACTGATGTAGGCTTTTATTCAGGTCAAGTGGTTACCTGTCAGCTAGTCTGGACCAAACCAAACTCTAGGTTTTGATGATGGTGATGGAGAGCAGTGTCCTTCATGACGGCCAACAACCTCCTGTTGTTTGTTCAGTTGAATTGAGATCTGATGACTATGAAGTCCACACAGTATGTGATTCATACCCATTTGGAAGCTTCTATCTGCCTATGATATCTCCACTCATTCATTCAGGTCGGAGCTGTACCTCACTAGATGATGCTTTCACTTTCAGAGTTGATTCAGACAGGTGTGATAAACTCTGTAACAAAAGGCAGATGATCTGTGCCACACATGAACATAGGTGCCATGGCTGCAGGGTCAGAAAGTCATATTATCATTATTTTAATGATCATTGGTAAAAGCTGTAACAGAAACGCAAAAAGTACAGTGACACCAATGTCTTTTATCTTTATCGTGTGAAAAAAGGAAGACGTTTATATTGTGTCCCACCCTCCATTATTTATTAGAGAGATATGTAGCCCAATAATGAACAATCTATATTATTTCATTAGTGTGTGGTTGGCTATATATGTTGGTTTTTATTGTCGGTACCTGAAAATGGATAAATCCTCAGTCTGTGTTTTCTCTCTGATTTGTGTCCAGAAAAACACTTTGTTGTAGCTGAGCTGTAGTTTCCTATGACCTCATGGCATCATAATCTAAGCAGTAAAATCACGGCTGGGTTTGATCTGTTGTCCTTGTTCATTTGATGGATGGTTGACTGTTGATACCTCACAGATTTTATGTACTTGCACACTCCTTCACACACATAACGCACACACGGGCAGCCCCTCCCAACATGCACGAACAGCCAGACCGGTGTGTGAGAGTGTTTCATGTTTGGCCGTTGACAGCCAAGGCACTCTTTTCATCTCTCCCGGTGTGCTGACGTGCTGCATGCTATCTGTGCCCTACAACGCGGTTGTTGAGTAAACATAAACAATTTGTAGAATGACTCAGAGAGAGAAAGAACAACACAGACTCGCACCGATGCCTGGTGTTACTCATTTTCAGACTGAGGTAGGCCCAGATGTGCGGCTTAATCAAGTTCGGTTATCAAACATTTTTCATCCTGCGAAATGGCCCAAGAGTCTCGAGCCAAGAACTTACAAACGGCCACCTAGGGAGATGATGCTGAACGTTGTGTGTTTCCTTTTCTGCTTTTAAGGAAACATTTTGGCACATACTCCTGAAGTGTGAGAGGCTTGAGCCTAAAGGGATAGTTCAACATTTTGGCAAATTGGCCCATTGCCATAATGCCTATAGTCTTAGGAGTAGGTTTGTTACCTTTAATTGTTGGTGCAAGCTGTTTTTAGAACGGTGGAGCAGAGCCGTGAGCTGCTCAGAGCTACGCTACGGAGGCTCATGGGATTTCTTGGTTTCCCTCATCAAACTCATCAAATACACAATCCAACAACTCCAAAATGCTCTGGTGGACAAGTTCTGACCTGCACATTCACCACGCTATGAGATAATAACACAACGTTACCACACACAGAGTTGTTTTAGAGGTAAATTCATGCAAAACAGCTGATGCACGTTGCCTTCAGGGTCAGTTTTTCAGCAAGCAGTCTCTGAATTTGCCTCGAAAACAACTCCATCTCGTAACGTTCCGTTATTTTCTCATAGCGTGGTGAATGTGCAGGTCACAACTTGTCCACGAGAGCGTTTTGGAGTTGTTGGATTGTGTATTTGATGAGTTTGATGAGGGAAACCAAGAAATCCCATGAGCCTCCGTAGCGTAGCTCTGAGCAGCTCACGGCTCTGCTCCGCCGTTCTAAAAACAGCTTGCACCGACAATTAAAGGTAATGAACCTACTCCTAAAACTATAGGCATTATGGCAATGGGCCAATTTGCCAAAATGTTGAACTATCCCTTTAATGCACATTTGCATCCACCTCTTATGTATGTTACAACTGAGATTGCTAAATAAAGCAGGGGGAGGGGGGAGGGGGGGTCATGTTTAATATGGACATTCCAGCACTTTGCAGCAGTTTACATGGTTTGTTGTCTAGTCATAGATTTGATCCTGGTGGTCTGGGCACCCGGCTTAAAGGTTGTAGCTGGTCTGAGACCTGCTGTTCACTCTGGGATCATGTGTGTGTGCTCCTGTATTCAGATGTAAAGTGTCTTTTTGATCTTCGACATGCACCTCCACTACAGCTGTGTGTTTACTGTGACACGTCCATCAGGTGCGAATCGCGCTTCAGATGGAGGACGGCTCTCGGCTCCAGGGTTCCTTCTCCTGTGGACAGAGTCTGTGGGAGCTGCTCTCAAATTTCCCCCAGATCAGGTGTGTGTATGTGCATGTACCAAGTTTGTGTGTGTTGTGTAATATGTATAAATATGTATGTTTCAGTAAGGTAAGGTAAACTTTATTTGTCCTGTAAGGGAAATTTGTCTTGGGCCCAGTGCAGCCTGGTTGCATAGCAGTACATTCAATGGACAAGGAGACTTCATTCACATACTGACAAGATGTACAAGAAACATAGTAATCAGTCGTATCAGTCGTAAAATACCATACCAAGACGTCATAAAAAAAAAAAATTAAAAAACTTACTGTTATAAATAAGACTATAGTAAAAACATCATAAAAAACGTACTGTAATTTACTTTCCTTAGGCAGGAAAGCTGGGTAACACTTTATAATAATTCCAAACTATTAAGCATTAATAAACACTTAAATCTTCATTTATAACGCATGAATACTCATTAGTATGTAGTTTATAAAATACAGTTAGTGCTCTTCAATGATGAGTAAAACATTTAAAGGGATAGTTCACCCAAAATTCAAATTTCACTCATTATCTACTCACCCTCATGTCGACTAAGAGCTATGAGAATTTTCAGAGTCCTCCGTTCCTTCTCTGAGTTACGGGGGGGTCCACGCAGCAGTATTTGTCCATATAATGGCTGTCAATGGATCCCAACTTTCTTCGTCCAAAAAGACACACCAAAAAACATCAAAATACCTCCATACTGCTTGTCTGTAATGTCCCTCTTGTATTGAAGCCCCGACATGAGAAATTGTTCCGCCGGTCAGTGCAAATCACGCGAGATTTGCACTGACACAGGAAGAGCAGTGAACTGAGACACTGGGAGCTTCCGCTACAAACAAGCTTAAAATATAGACTTATTTAATTTTTTTCGGAACAATTTCTCATGTCGGGGCTTCAATACAAGAGGGACATTACAGACGAGCAGTATGGAGGTATTTGTTTTTTGGTGTATCTTCTTGGACGAAGAAAGTTGGTATCCATTGACAACCATTATATGGACAAATACTGCTGCACGGACCCCCCCGTAACTCAGAGAAGGAACGGAGGACTCTAAAAATTCTCACAGCTCTTAGTTGACATGAGGGTGAGTAGATAATGAGTGAAATTTGAATTTTGGGTGAACTATCCCTTTGAACTGTGTTTATAAACTACATACTAATGAGTATTCATGTGTTATAAATGATGAATTCAGTATTTAATGCTTACCTAATGCTTAATAGTGTGTACTTATTATAAAGTGTTACTGAAAGCTGAAGGTAGTCATTGTGCAGGAATGAACGCAGGCCAACACTGTGTTAGATAACATGCTTTCTTCTCACCACTCCTCTGCTGAAGTTCAAGCTTTCCCACACATCACCAGCGCTCTCTCAAACACACACACACGCAGCTGTTCCTCAGTAAGTTCCAGCTGTGAGGTCCCAGGTGCTCATGCGTCCGTCCAGTCCTCATCTCATCTCTATTATATGACATCACTCCATATCCTAATCCGTTTTCCAAGGAAGTTCCACTTCCGTGAAATGAATATGATCTCCACGCCAGCGTCAAAGCTCTGGGAATGTTGTGAAGCGGAGGGGGAAGCTTTGATTTTCACTATTGAGAAGAACAATAGTAAAACATTTACGGTTCAGTTGCTCTCTACACGGGACTGTGCACACATGGTTTACACATGCAGACAGCGTGCCACTGCATCGCATGAGGTTTTGTTGTAAAATCACAGAGCTGATTTCCCTCAACAAGAAAGAGTCCCTTCTGGGTTTTGTTTTGTCACAGCTTAAACAAATAAAAATCACTCGCCCTGAATTTTAAAATCTGTGTTTCTCACTGTCACCACCTCGCTGCAGAGTGTCAGAGCTGTCTGAGTCAGGATCCACTCCCGTGTGTGTTTACATGAGAGACGAGGTAAGTGATGTTCCTTCAGCTCTCCCCTTTTTTTAAGAGATGAAAGTGGTGGTTTTATGGTAAAGCAGATGTCTGTGTGTGTAGGTTAGTGGAGAAGAAGCACTGAAGAAGGCCACTCTGAAGTCTCTGGGTCTCACAGGAGGAAGTGCCATTGTCAGGTAGAGTCCGTGTTTTAAAGTTTCCACAAGTTTTTGTATGATTTTAATGATGATTCAGACTAAAGGAAGCTCCTGCTCACTTGTATTGTAGTTTTAAAGCAGAAGTAAGCGATATTTTTGTGTTAATATAAGTCTTAAATAGTTATATCTTCCGACAGTAATCATTTACATAGAGTGTTTGGTCCGAAACACGGGTCTCTGCTCTGCTCTGAGCCGAGGAAAACTTTTCTTGTATCCTACAAGTTTTATCCAATGAGGAGAGAGAACAGCATGAAGGGCTGTGTGTGCAGCCAAGGGATGCGCCTGAATGTGGTGACGTAGGGACGAGGACCAATAGATCCATGACGAGGACGGGGGCTGCTAACTCCATCGGCTGACAAGACGTTATGGTGCGTTCAAGGCAACCCGTAACTCGTGTTTTTCCAACCTGTGAAGTCGTACCAGTTCAATCTGGTACGGGTTCACGGGTCGGAAGTTACGAGTGGCCGTTATAGTGACTTTCACAGGTAAAACAGGTCGGAAAAACACGAGTGGGTTGCCTAGAACGCTACAAAGTCGCAAGTCGTGACTTGAAGCTGTAATTTACAGTTTCAAAAGCCTGCCTGGAACGCAGCATTAGCCAAAACGACCGGATCGCTTACTTCTGCTTTAATAAAAGCACAACGTTTTAGTCTGTTGGACCTTCGTTATGTTACGGTCTGAGAAGAGGAGGCAGTTTATATACCCTCCAAGAACCACATGGGCCAATCAGAGACCGCACCTGCAGTGACATCACACATCAATAGATCATACAGCCCAAGCAAATACATATATCAATGGACAATAGAGTCCGTCAGCACAATACAAAACAGTAATGTATACAAGGAGAATGTGAAAATACAAAACTGGGTTATTATTAATAGAAGTATTTTAACTAGATATCTTTCTAAATATCTTTTGTAATAAATCTTAAAGTTTTAACTTTTAAATTTAAAAATTTTAAAAACGTTAGGACCCAAACCCATTCAATCCACAGTCACTGTTGAGTCTATTCACACAATGTAAACTGTAAAATGCTAGAAATCACATCTCATTCGTTGTTTATGCTTATAGTAAAGTTATTGATAAACTTTCTTTTGAAGGCTTTTACTCAAAAAGAACAAACCGCCTGGAGAGGAAGATGGCAGAGAAGCCACTGAAACAGCTGTTGTGCCAACAACTCCTGTCGCCAAGGAAACGACACCTAGCCCGTCACCTCGGCCCGCGCCCGCTCCCGCTCCCGCTCCCGCTTCCTCACATCCAGAGACACCGACAGACGTGCCGGTTAAAAACTCACGCCCCGAGAGTCCAATGGAGACCGTGTGCGCGCTAAGTCCCGCCTCTGCCACGGGAACACACACACACACTGTAACTCAACAGGAGGAGGTTTCGATCCCCCAGGATGCAGTGCGGCCAAAAGTCCCCCCTGTTGAGAGAGGAGCGCCAGAGGAAGACGGTGAGGAAGCTGGACCATCAGGACTAAGCTCTCATCAGGCATCCTCCTCCTCCTCCTCCTCCTCCTCCGCCGCCGCTCCATCGGCTCCATTCATTCCCTTCTCTGGAGGTGGTCAGCGCCTCGGAGGCCCAGGGGGAGGGGGAGCGGGACGCTCACTGTCTTCATCCTCATCTCTGTCGGGCCTGGCTGCTTCAGTAGAGTCACCCAAAGCCAAGAAAGCCAAATCCAGCCACGGTTCAAACGCCAAAGTGAGTAATGATTCTCTACAAGACCTCACATCTAAATATATAATAATTAAGTCTTTTTTCTCATCCAAGATAAATAGTCTTGCAAAGCACAGTTTGTTTTTTAGATTATTATACTGTTAAGAAAACAATCTCAACGCAATCCATCCAGCAGATTGTCCTGTAGATGTTTACTTTTCAACTTCAAGCACTTTAAGGTCAAGGAATAGTTCAATGTTTTTGGCGAATTAGCCCCTTGCCATAATCCCTATAGTCATAGCAGTAGGTTAGTAGGAACAGCGGAGCAGAGCCGCGAGCTGCTCAGAGCTACGCTACGGAGGCTAATGGAATTTCTTGGTTTCCCTCATCTAACTCATCAAATACACAATCCAACAACTCCAAAACGCTCTGGTGGACAAATTGTGACCTGCACATTCACCACGCTATGAGATAATAACAGAACGTTACGAGATGGAGTTGTTTTAGAGGCAAATGCAGAGACTGCTTGCTGAAAACTGCCCCCAAACGGAACACGCATCAGAGGTTTTGCATGAAGTTGCCTCGAAAACAACTCCATCTCGTAACGCTCCGTTATTATCTCATAGCGTGGTGAATGTGCAGGTCACAACTTGTCCACCAGAGCGTTTTGGAGTTGTTGGATTGTGTATTTGATGAGTTTGATGAGGGAAACCAAGAAATCCCATGAGCCTCCGTAGCGTAGCTCTGAGCAGCTCGCGGCTCTGCTCCACTGTTCTAAAAACAGCTTGCACCGACAATTAAAGGTAACAAACCTACTGCTATGACTATAGGGATTATGGCAATGGGCCAATTTGCCAAAATGTTGAACTATCCCTTAAAAAGAAGACGTACGGTAACTATCAATGTCCAGACACAACTTTTAAACACTATATTAAACTTGTTCAGTTTATCTTTCAGTTAAAGCAGAGAAGATTGCATGGTTGATACATAAATGGTTCAAACATCTAATTGGAGCCTTCATGTGGTAACTTAAATGTTTATATAGAGGTATTGTAAGATTATTTTCTGGTATTTCTGTTTTTTGATTTTTTTTGATGCAGGGATAGACTAAGGGGAATGACGTGCTGTGGAATCAAACCCACAGAGCTGTGGTCATTTGATATTTGTTTTAACCACGGGACAACCAGAGTGTCCACAGCAGCATTTCTTCCTCCTTTTAAAGTCAGATTATGAGTCATAGTGGGACAACCTTTGTTCGGCTTCATGAAGAAACCCATCCATCCCCATCCGTAGCTTTCACTCAGTTACTCACCACGTTCCTTGACATTTAAAGGTCATTCTTGACTTTTGAAACCACAGTTAACACAGTAGCCTCTTCACAACTAACACTGTATAACTTGGAGCCTCCTATGTTGTTTTCTCAGCGTCGGGCTCCCTCCGGTCAGCCAGATGAGGACATGGAACACGGGGAGGAGTTCTTGGAGGTAAGCCCACTCATCTCCTGTCATAGGTTTCTGCCCTTTAACCTGTTTATCTCCTCGATTTTCAACCCTAATGGAAACAGAATCATCTCTGTGACTCACCATTTTAGTGCTGAGTTTCCCATTCAGGCCACTATAAATATGATTAGAGACAGAGCCGTGCTTTTGATGAAAACATCAGCGATGACACTTTTATCCCTCTTGTATTTATACTCTCACTTTCTCTGTGCAGCCGGTGGAGAGGGAGCCTCTCATCTACCACCTGGACTCCATGTCCCGTCAGTCCGACAACCACGGGGACCTGCCCGACGAGTTCTTTGAAATCACGGTGGATGACGTGCGGAAGCGCTTCGCCCAGCTCAAGAGCGAGAGGTGGGAGTCGGATGACGCGGCCGATGTGGGTCAGAGGGGCTGTGTGTGTTCAGTCTGAATACTTAGCTGCTGCAGAGACACGTCTGGATCAGATGTGTTCCTGCGCTGTTTGTAACAGATAATTAGTTAGTTTGGCGTTTGGTCCTGCGGTGTTTTGTCGACGTATAACCCTTAATTGCAGAATACCATAGCAGTGATGAGAGGCCATAGGCAGGGAGAAGGCCGGGCATCGCTGCGTGTGTTTTTGAAGTTTTTATTTATTGTGAGTTTTGAAGTTTTTATTTATTTATGAGTGCTTCTTCAAAACAGATGCGGACGAAGTTTACTCTGCGCTCTCTGGATGTGGCCTGCAAAAAAAAAAGACCACAGATGCTGAGACACTGTGTGTGTCTGCAAACATGTTCTCGTTTATAACACACCACGCACACTACAAAAGCCTCCAAATATGGCACACAGAGAGCAATTGGTGAGCCGGCGACGTTTATCATCCAGTCACGGACCCAAACAGCGTCAGGTCGAGACCTCACCGTGTTTCCTCCTTTAATCTCCCGCTGCGTTGACTGGCTGCCTCGTGGCTGCGCTACTGCCGCGTCGATGACTGCAATTACCCAGGGTGGAATTAAGCCGACCGCAGCAATCCGTCTCTACCTCCGTCACGCATGCACGGCCACACACGAGTAAAAAGGCAGAAGAGGAAGCAATCGCTCTTCTTTCTCCTCCGCTCATCTTCCCCCATTGTCAACACCGAAGCATGTTTTTTTTATTTCACAGCTCATCTCACTTCACTTCTGTCTCTCTGTCTCTCTGTCTCTCGTCGCTTTAGGAGGACTCTGGAGGAGGCTCCACTGATGACTAAATCTCTGAGAGAGTCCCAGATGAAGGAGAAGATGGACAGATATCCCAAAGTGAGTACAAGTCACAATCACATCATCACAATGCTGTTTTTTTTAAAGTTTTTTTTAACTGGTTGTGTTTTGAAATGTACAGATTTTGAAATAAGTGCCAACCCCTGTGTGTCTCCAGGTGGTCCTGAGGGTCCAGTTTCCAGACAGACATATTCTACAAGGCTTCTTCAGGCCCCTGGAGACAGGTTCTGTGTGTGTGTGTGTGTGTGTGTGTGTGTGCGCACCCAGTGTAGAGAGTGTTCATTTCAGCCGGCTAGCCACAGGTATGGCTGCAATGTTAAAGCTACTTGCGGCTCCCTCACCACATTTATGACTGTAGCCACACCACAGTGACAGAGAGACAGAAAGAATGAGACAGGTCTGTAATTCCAGGGATTAGATCCACCTCAGCCCCAACAGCAACACGGCGAGCATCAGAACAACAAATTGGAGGGAAATTCCATCTAAAAAAATTGATTGGGCTTCACACAGATCGGCCCGTTTGATGTTTCTCTCTCTGTGTGTTTTGTGTCCAGTTGGGGCTGTGAGGCAGTTTGTGAAGAGTCACTTGGAGGATCCTCAGCTCAGTTTCTACCTGTGTAAGTGTCATTAACATTCCTACCGATTAATCACAACATCATCAAGCATCGACACCAACAGTCTGGTTGCTTGATTAAAGGGTAACGCTGCTTTATTGCAGCTCAGGTCTTATAATTATCACTTTTGTAGCCATTATTTCAGTTATGATAACGTAGCACTGCTGGGATCTTGAGCCCTGCAACAAACTCGTCCAAACACTTTACTTTCCAAGGTAAATACATTGCCCATCTAAAAAAAAAGTCACCACTTGGATTTAACTAAACTAATAGGTGAGAGCCTCCCATTGGATAATTACTACATGGATTATTATGATTAAGCTGGCAACAACTTATCGAACCCTAACTGATGCCGTCTCATTTCTTAAACAACCATGTTGGAAGACACATCCTGTGGTCGTGGAAAAGATGTTAAATTATTGGCATGCATCAAGCAAATAAAACATCTAAGGAGATTGCTGAGACTACTAAAATTGGGTTAAGAACTGTCCGACATATTTTTAAAGACTGAAAGGAGAGTGGGGAACCATCATCTTCAAGGAAGAAATGTGGTCCAATGTGACTGACCACAGAGTCCAGACCTGAACCCCATTGAGAATATTTGAAATATTAATGGAAATAAATGCTGTGACATTGCAGAAGTTTATTGAAACGATGCCACATCAAATGCGTGAAATCAAACGATCCATTGACATATCGTAGTGTTTGACTTTTGGGCAGTGTACGTAAAAAAACATCAACATATAGGAAGATATATGGGGACAAAGCTCAACCAGTAGGTTGGTGTGTAACTCTGGTGGATGTTTATCAGATGGATAACGCCTCTGTTGATCAGCCGTATAGATTCAGCTGACCAGGAAGTTAGTTTAAATCTGATCTGATTTCCTGACTGCTTCACTTCATCATTGTCATATATTCGTACCCTGGTGTTTTAGTCTACTGTCAGCTACTGGATAAATGTCCAGCTAAACTGTGAAAATAAGTTGTGATAAACTGTATTTAAGTATCTTTTGATAGAATGTCTCACTTTCATTTTATGGATTAGAATATTGTTTTAGTTGATCTCTCAGCCTCTCAAGGCATTAGAGCGAGGTTGATGGCAAAAGCCAAACCTACTGTCATAGCGGTCAAATTCTCCACACATACCTCACAAGTCTATTTTGACTTCATTGGACTTTTTTTTTTCAAAAATGTTTTGAGTGTTTCCACAGCTGACTTGCTGTTATTCATAATTTCCTGAAAAGCAGTGAAATATGATTTGGTCTTTGTCTCTTGATGTGGACAAGACACTGTTACACAGCAGCACCGATTTTGGATGAGAACGGATCATATTTTATTAGAAAAGCTTGTCTTTCCAAATGACATATCTATAATTCTTCTCTAAATCGCTTTCCATTGTCCACTAGTGATTCTTTTTTATTTGCTTACAACTTTCTTTCAGTCATCACTCCCCCAAAAACCATTCTGGACGACCCGTCAGTGACGCTTTACCAGGTAAGAATCCTCACTCGGTTCATGTTGCATTTAGCGTGTTGCTGCATTTAATGTGAAGCACAGTAACCAACACAACCGTTTGACTCAAACAAACCGCATCACACTCAAAGTCCAGAAAACAACAGTCACAAAAGTTTGACTTACCATCTTTGAAACTCTCTCACACACACACACACACACTGAGAGACAGACTGACTGTAAAATGTATCGGCTGGTCCCTCTCTCCTCTTCAAAGCCCCACCACATTCCCGGACTCCCCCTCTTCTCTCGCCCCTACACACTCTCACACTTGTTCCCCCTCTCCACTGTCCTTGACCCCAGCTGGGCTTGATTTTTCCCAGACTGGCACATGGGGTTAATACAGGCCCCGCTTTGATCTTGACACACACACACATACATGGAGCAATGGGCAGCCTTGATGTTTTGTTGCCTCCGAGTTCAGAGTGATCCGTATAGTGAGCGTAGAGATACAAATGAAAACCAAAAAAAAAAGTAGTTCCCTGCTCCCCACACGCTCTCTCAGCTTCTCCCCGTTCTTTTATTTTTAGATCCATTATTTTATTTTAGATTAAACAGAATATTTTCGTCATCAGTGAGTGCCATGCTCCCGTTTTCTGTCACACTTTGACTCAATCTGAAGCAGAAGAAGGAAGAAGTGGAGGAACGGAGGGGAGGAAGAGAAAGTTGTTTGAAGTGATATCGTGTTGTGATGATGAACAAGATTCAGGTCCTCCGAGGGACCGCTACGAAAGATAACCATCCTCAAAAGCACGCTTTGAAATGTGCGTGCATATGAGTGTGTGTGTGTGTGTGTGTGTGTGTGTGTCCTTGTGGTGCCACGATCTCTCTGAATCAGATCTGATGTTCTTAAGTCGCCTGTGTTTCTTTGTTTTTTTATCTTTTTGTCCCTTTCTGAACTCTCCCCCCTCTCCTTTTTTCTCAACGCGGCCCTCTCCTGTACCCCAACTCTGGCTCCCACCTCCGCTACCACTACATCCCTCTCTCCCACCCTCTCTTGTGCCTCAGCCCCCCCCCCCACCATGTCTCTATCCATTATGGACTTAAAAGCATTAAAGTGCACAAAAACAAAATCTTCAATCCCCTTGGTGTCATGTCACACACATACACAACGACTGGCTCCGTCTCCCTTTCTATACATCAATCTTCAACACACAAAACGATTCTTTAATCTTTTTTTGTCATGAGTGCACACGCATTACTATGTCTCTCTCTCTCTCTCTCTATACACACACACACACACACACACACACACACACACACAGACGCACACTTTAATCACTTTGTGTCATGTCAGCAAAGGAATGTTTCCCAACCCAGAAGCCCTTTGATACCAGGCATCCCCTCCCTCATCGCTCTCCCTCTCTCTTTCTCTGTCTTCCATCAGGATCTATTCTGCCTCTTTTTCTGTCTCTCTTTCTCTCTCTCTCTCCATTCCTCTCTTATATGTTTTTCATACTGTCTCTCTCAATCTCTCTCTCTCTTCCCCCCGCGCACACACACACACACACACACACAGATCTTGTCCCGTTGCCCTGTCGTATCCCTAGTGGAAGTGCGGCTGCCAGAGGGAGCAGGATAGCAGGAATGCCCGTTGTTCCACTGTAACACATTGTTTCCTGCTCACAGGGCTGTGATAATAGCAATTAGGCCAGCGTGTCCCAATTTAGCAACCAGTTAGTGAGAGAGAGAGAGGCTGTAGTGATGCTCTCTGTGTTTTAATAGAACACTGTGGAAAAGCAGAGGATGACTGTACCTGGTGTCTGCTGAAAGATGTGGGTTTGCTTGATATTCTCGACAGTAAAATCTTCATCTTCAGCAATCCACATTATTGTCTGTAACCGGTTATCATCCCGCCTGTATTAATAGTGAGCAACAGGGAGAAAAAGATTTTCAAAGAAATGATCCTCATTAATTACAAACAAAACTCATAAGTTGCCATTTTCACAGCTCCGACTCTGACATCACTTCACAATCACTGTTGTTTATTTGAGCTGTTGGAAAAGCCCAGGTGAAATAAATCCTAAATGAAGGCAGCCAGGCTCAGGGTCCAGGTGTGGTGGCTTCCTGGCTTGTTAGTCGTTTATTTCACCTCTTCTTCTCCTTCTATGCATTTTTTTTTTTCAGTTCTCTTTTTAAAGCAGAAGTAAGCGAATCAGTCGTTTTGGCTAACTTCTTGTCAGCCGATGGAGTTAGCAGTCCCCGCCCTCGTCATGGATCTATTGGTCCTCGTCCCTACGTCACCACATTCACGCGCATCCCTTGGCTGCACACACAGAGAGGACCGCCCCTTTATGCCGTTCTCTCTCCTCATTGGATAAAGGTTGTAGGATACAAGGAAAGTTTTCTCCTCGGCTTACAGCAGAGCAGAGTGACTGACAGACCCGTGTTTCAGACCAAACACTCTATATAAGTGATTGCTGTCGGAAGATAGAACTATTTAAGACTTATATTAACACAAATATTCCGCTTACTTCTGCTTTAATATGACTTTTCATGGTTCACGTGTTCATTTACATAACAATTCACCATTCTCATCCGTTCATCTACTGCATCACGCAACAATATATTTGCGATTCCATAAATAACACAGATGTGTGGATGATTGGTCCTCCCTCAATAATATAAAAGATAAAATCTATAAAATACAAAAAAAAAAGAACTAAACTCTCTAGAACTGGAATGCCGGGGTGCACCTTTATGATACTGAAAAAAACAGCTATACAAAAGGGTTAAAAGGAACAAAAAAGGAGGAAAGGGATATAAGACTTGGCATTAGATAAACGATGGTCTAACCGGTGTGATATACATAATCCATCTTTCCCATCTTTTCAAAAACAGTCCTCTTTCTTATGGCAAAAGAAATTCTTTTCATCTTAGAAATGTCATAAATGATGTCAATCCACTCATCCATCATAGGTTTTTCTAATTTTAGCCACTTCCTCGTAATGGCTCTCCTACAAGCAGCACTTAGAATCTGAAATAAATATTTGTCATTACAGGCGACATTTTAGTATAATGACACAAACTTAAAGGGAATGTTTGTGTGAAATACTTTTTGCAAAATGTTACAGACCTCCTGCTAGAAAGGGAACAATACTGAACAGACCAGAGTATGTGAAAATGATTTTCCTCGAGGCATCCACACTGTCTCCTCGAGGCATCGAAAAAACACTATACCAACTATACCAATTCATCTATATATAGATGAATTGGTATAGTGGGGTTTTTTTAGCTGGAGTGATGAAAAATCTAGGAAGGTTTTTCCAGCAAAACTCTCTCCATAATGCTGAATGAGCTCTTTCTATGACTCATAAGTCCAGATATCTGCAGTGGAAAAGAAATGGACATACAAGGTAAATTTCTGCTCAAAACTACAAATTTAACAAATGAAATAAACACATCTATGACCGGGCTATTGAAGTATCACAGGCAGGATAAAGCATAAAGCACACACACTGGCACAGTGGATCATAAATCTGCCTTCTGACGCGTTGATGTGCAAAGGGAATAAGCGATGGAGGTCACCACAAGACCCCTGGACGCTCTCTGAGAGCTCTGCTGATTTATTGTCCAAGTGTTGGACATAGTTCATACCACTGCCTGTAAAACTGTTCAATAGCCTGCATACATCATGCACTCATAATTAGAGCTGGAGGCTTTATTCAGTTCATCAGTGGATGGCAAATAAATCTTCAACTGTTTTGGTATTTGATTCATTATTCAAGACGTTTTATAAGCAGGAATAACTAACAATAACGTACAATTGGATAAATGTAGGCGCTGCCTTTGTACTTCATAATAGATCCATAGTCATTAAACTGTAAGTGAAGTGATACAAAGTGTCATATGTAAATGTGCGTCTGGTGTGGATCTAGTTTTTTTGGATGGCTAACTTGAAGACATTAACTCACGCAGACACTCATATGTATATAGATTTATATTTAAATGTTATGAAACCATCTCCTCCAGTCTCAGTGTAAACATCCCTGGTAAGGCACTCAGTAATAAAGACTTTACACAAACCTTTTTTACTTCTGCTTACATGAGAAAGGGAATCAGGATCGTTTTATTTAAAGATTTGTTTTTCTCTTTTCTATTAGAGTCAGACGTGTGCCCTGCTCGCCTGCCTGCCTGCCTGCCTGCCTGCCTGTCTGTCTGTGTTTCTACCTCATAATTGTACGGTTGATAATATCTGCCTGCGACTGGTCCATTATAACCATTAAGACTATCACAGCAGAGGAGTGTTGTGCTTGAGGGGTGAAAGTGTTTTCACTAACCATTTGATTGGTGCTCATTTTGTGGTCTGCTTCAAAGCACCACGGTTACTGGTTCAGATCCCCGAGCCATGAATCATCTTTGAAAATGAACTTGACTTGCTTTGGCTTGGATGTGGCGACAGCACTTGGTTTGCGTGTAGCAGGAGACCGTTTTGTTTGGATTTTTCCATGTTTTGCAGAAACGGACTTGTGTGCCAAACATTTTTTAAAGGCTTCTGTTCATTTCTCCTCGTCTCTCCATGTCTGCAGGCCGACTTGTTTCCTGGAGCGCTGGTGTACTTCGGCTCTGACGTTAAGACAGGTTTTTGTCTTTTCGCTTCTTTGCTTTTTATGTGTTGATTTGAATTAGATACCGGTGCATTAGTGAGGAATGCTGATATAACAGAACAATAGTTAACATTGTGTTTGTGTGTTTTCCTCCACAGATTTTTACATAAAGAGGGAACTCCTTCAATCCTCCGTCTCCGCAGTGCAAGCAAATGAGTCCATTGCAAGGTATGTGTGTGTGTGTGTGTATGTGTGCGTGTGTTTAAATGAGCGCCTGGTCGTGCGTGTGCTTGGGTGTGTACATATGCACTTGTATCCCGCGGCAACCAGCCTATTTTCCTGTCACAAAGCTGTCATCATTGGAATCCCTTTGAGGTTCTGCCTAAACAGCAGGTGCCCCTCATTTCCTCCACACACACATGCAAACACACACACACACACATGGAGACACACATCGTTTTCCACTCCTTCTAAAGATAGAGCCCATTTCCCAAAAGTGACCCCCACCTGTTGTCCTTTTGCCTCTTTAACAAGGTCATTACTCCTCCTCTGTTTTAGATCTTTATGTCACTCACTTATTTTGTTTCTGGTTCAGCTCCTCCGCCACAAAACAGCGCTGCTTGAAGTAGACACACATCAATTCCTCAAGAAAGCAAAAAAAACCCCATCCTGACCTTCTCCAAACTACCTTTCCTCATGATGACCCATTTTAAATTATCCACCTTTTTCCCCCATCATCCCCTCTTTCTACCTCAGCTGCATGCCCTGGTCCTCACCACCCTCCTCCAGCTCCGTGGCCTCAGCGGAGCCGCTGCCTCCTCCAGAGCAGACGGCGGACACCAGCGGGTCCACACAGGATGAGCAAGACCCGTCTGCACGCACCCAGGCTGCTGCTAAACCCTCCAAATCTGAACCGGGCAAGGTGCCAAAGTGGCTCAAGCTTCCAGGTGAGTGACGGGAAGCATTCTCTCGTTTTTACAGCCCAGTTTGGAATAAATACCGTCCACTTCTGTTTGACCACCACCTGCAGGCATAGAGGAGTCTACGGTCTGTTGTCTAGAGCACACACAACCACCAGCTACTGTAGCTGTATCAAAGCCCCTGTTAAAGGGGAACTGTGCAAGTCCGCTCACTTTTCCGCTGTTTTAGATACGCTCCTCTCGCCCAAGTGCATTTGTTTACAACGAAGTCGGCGATAAATCAATAAATGGAGCGGTGGATAACGTTACATAACATATCAGACGTGTGTGTTTGTGTAGTCGTAACTGTCATAAACAAAAGATTACGGGTTACGGAACGTGTTTGTGTTGCGGTGTGCAGAGACGAGATTTGGGACACCGGGGTACTACACTGACTCCATGGAAATGCAGCTATTGAGACTCCAGTTGGTTCATCAAGGTAGCTATCACACAGAAGTGAGTGGTGTTTCATCTGAACTGGGTTGGAAAAATGGTGATGCCATAGGTCAGTTGAAGAAATTGTTGTCTTTTAGTTCTGATCCTGTTTGTGATCGCACTTTTATCTTTACAAACTATGATATGTAAATGCAAAGATATAGCTCATTCGTTGGACAGTTCTGCTGACTCCTCCTTTATTTTATTTATTTATTTGTTAATTTGTAATGGGACTCTGCATATTCATGAACATACAATATGTAAATACACCAGATTTAGCTCTAAGGCTAATTTCCATCTGCAGTCCCGCAGTTCACACAAAAACAACATTAGACGAGAACAAGAACAAAGCCCAACATGGTACAAATACCATATCACAGTATATACAATATATCACACAGTAGCTTCAGTCAGAAGGAGCAAGGAGTAGTAGTACAATTAAAGTGCATTTAATCGACAAAGGTGTCCGGTATCATCAGCCTTAAAAAAGAAACAATGCAACATTTTTAGGTTAACTATGCTACATTTTACGTTAATTAAACAGCTTCGGAGTAATTGTGATGGTTAAGTAGATGACTTGAAACTTGTTACGAGGGAGAATGGAGGCGCTCTGCCTTCAGCCTACAGTAGCATCTTTTGTTCCGAAAAGCAACCTTGCTTATGACAAATATTCACGTGGTAACATGTACAGTATATGATTGATAACCAACGTTATCCAGCGCTCTATTGATTGCTTTTTTGCCGGCTTCTTAAAAAACAAATGCACATGGCCATGAGGAGACACTTGTTTACATAGACGCTTGTTTATCCTGTTACATGCAGCGTCTGTTGTCTGTCTGACGTCTGCTGGATTTCACGTGAATGCAACATCAAGAATATGTTCCGATATGCAACCGCACCGCTAGATGAGGGGAATTCCTACATATTATACCTTTAAAGCTTATCTATATGTCACATACTGAAGTTCTGGCTCTCGGACAGGCCAGAATAACTTTCACGGGTCGTTTAGCTGCGTTCAGTCTCTCTGTCCTTTTGATCTCATCATCATAATGTGCTTTGCTAATACTCAGCTACGTATGTGACTGATGTGTCGGTCTCCATAGCTGTAAAACTTGTTACTCAGCGGAGTTGCAAACTTGTAGTAGTAAGTCTGCAATCAACCCACAATGCATCACACTCTGTAGAAGCCAGTGTTGCACCACTCTTTTCAGCAGGTAATAAAAGTCAGTGGAGTGGCTGATGGAGGTCTCTTCCTCGATGGTTCACGATGAGCAGATGAATTCAATAGAAGCTCATCTGGTTTCTCAGCTTTGCTTTCTACCGCAAACGAGCTGCGCCAGGGTCCAGTCAGATGAACCACCTTTTCAGACGTGGTCTCGGTCTGGTTGTTTATTCTGAGTCTGATTGACAGCTCTAACGGCAGTCCAAACAAACCAAACCAGACGAGCAAACACACGGGAGTCCACGCGAACCGCACAACGGGTTAGGTGTGAAAACACTCGGAACACAGTCAACACAGAAATAAATATTTCACTGCTCCAGCCTCACTCCGCGGAGATCGCTTCTTCTTTTTTTTTTATTCTGCTGAGGAAAAACAGAAGGCTTTGAACCACACGATTCTTGACGTGGTAGAAACACACACACACAAACCCCAAAACCACAGTCAATAGGAAATGGCCTTTTGAAAGCAGAATTCCTCATGACTCAGAAGATAAGGATGCATGTTAGGATGAAGCAATTAGTTCAGGATGGTCACCCCCTCCGGCCCAGGAGACCACTACAGACCACTACAGACACTCCGGGCCCAGGGAAAGAGCCCTCTGCTCGGCCACATCACACAGCCCGGGCCCATGTGGTCGGTCCCGGCACGGCACGGCTCTGTTGTTCTATTGTGGTGTTTCTGGTGGTCACCGTATTGATGTTTTTGTTTCCTTTTCTCTCTCTGTGTCTTGTTTGTGTTTTCGTGCGCGTTTTATTTCTGGCCGATCTTTGTGTGTGTCCATGTGTGTCTCTCAAGAAAGTTGTGGCTGCTCTTTTCTTTCATGAGGAAAAGTTAAAAGACAAAAGGCCGAGGGGAGGGGGCTGAATCTGGGATTACAGACCTCATGTGTGGAAGCCTGCGGAGGACACACACAGACACAGACAATTGCCACACACACACACACACACACACACACACACACACTCTGGATTTGTCCTCTAGTTTAACCTGTTTTCAATGATTTGCCCGAGCCGGTTGGTGCATCCTCAGCTGTGTGTGTGAGACAATATGAGTTTTGTTTGGTTGTGATTGTTGAAAATAGCCATTGATTTTTAAATATCTAACTCATTTCGATGGAGTTGGGCTCACATGTAGAGACGAACAACACAGAACCATCCTGCTGTGAGGCGACAGCACTGTGCTGCCCAGTCAGATACCAGAAGAACTTATTGATTAGAATCACAAACACAGAAAATAAATGACTTGGATACAACAGTGAAGTTCAGAAATCACACAGTTAATTCCAGCAGAACATCTGGACATTGTCCGTGCAGTGATCTCTGGTTTCTCTGTTCTCTGTTAACTAGAAAGACGTCACAGTCTGTGGCTGTGATACAGTTCATTACATCTGTAATGTTTGTTGATTGGCAAAACTATTGAACTGCTGGTTTTTTTTCTGCACAGGTAAGAAATAAGGAGGACTGACCCCAACAGACTGGGTAGAGCACTTAAACCTCTGCTGACCTGTGATAAAGGCTCTGCATTGTGACCACAGTGGACTTAACCCCTCGCGTAGGATGCCCGCACAGTTTTCAAACAGTCAAATTAATGAGCTGAATTCCACTGTAAATAATGAATGTTTCATTGCCATGAAGATTGAAGTGTTTCATGCTGGTTGATCTGTGGGAAAAGCAGGTGAAAAAGTTATAAAAATTGAATAAAGGTTGTTGTAGTAAAATGCACCTCACTTTGTCTTGTGTTGAAGTTTATTAACTTAACAATATCAACTCACTTTGCTGCTGTGAAATTCTTCATCAGCATAGGACGATGTTCAAATTCTTCATTTTCTCTACGCACTTTAAACCCTTTTATCATTCCTGTTGGCCTCTAAGTAGAGTCAGAGTGTCAGAGTATGCTACATCTGTTTATTTTTCATTTCATATATCAGTATGTAATATATCAACCCCAGCCTTTCAGACATCCCCAATCATGTACACCATAGTCTGATTCTGTTGGACATGGTTTATAGGGTATTTTTAACTGAAACCTCCATTGAGAAATAGTCACAAGTCCAATCTTTGCCTGAAGACATTCACAGATAAATAAACAGATAAAGACTTGGCTCATTATGTTCTGTAATAATAACATACTAACATACAAAATAAGCAGCATGAAATTATATTAGAACTAATCCTAAATGTCCTCTGTAGTACATCCAGGTGTGGTAAATCTGGAGGAAAGTTACACACACTAGATTTATTTATATTTCCAGTATGAAAAAAAGGGTCATAGGAAAGAATGATGGCGTGTGTTTGCAGTTTCACCTGAAACAAGTGGGCTAATCACAACCATGGCACAGGCACAGTGTGTGTGTGTGTGTGCGTGCGTGTGTGAGAGTTTGCATGTAAGGGAATGTTAAAGAGCTGCTCAACATTTTTCAGGTGCCTCTCTGGATCCATGGAGACCACAGCACACTTTGATCTAACAGGACAGACCTCAAGATAACACAAACGCATGCTTTCCCCTCGCGTGTCCTGACTTATCGGACCGTCTACAGGTTAACAGTAAACAAGCAACATGTGGTCGTATTTTCACATGCTGTCACCATCAGGGCTCTCACTCTCAACATGTTCCTGAGCCTGAGCCTGAGCCTGAGCCCTCTCCCCAGCTGCCCCCTCTCTCACTCTTTTAGCTGCAGGAGGAACTTCAAAAAGAGGCCGAACACAGAGGGGAGCCGTGTGAGGGAGGAGTATAAGCCATCCACTTGTCACACACACACACACACACTCTGTCTCCCTCTTGCAAATTAATTACTTCCAACTGCCCCCGGAGCCTTTGATGCTGAATAAAGCGATGGCCACTTAACACAGGCCATTTATAGAGTTTGTGCTGTTGTCGAGGAGAGCTTCACTGACACTCCATCATTATTCCTGCCTCCAAACTGTTTTTCTATGGTTTATTTGGAGTACAAATACATTAAAAAGTCACTTGTTGCTCATAATTGTCAGTTTGATTACTACATAAATTTGAATGGCTACAATGAAAAGCTGTAGTGTCAGCACATGGCCTCAGTGTGTTTCCAGTTGCGGTGCTGCTGCATTGTAACAATGGCGCTCCCTGGTGACTCACATAGCAATGACAAAGTAAGTGTTAATCAGAAGCCCAGACCCTCAGTTTTATACCATTATGTATAGCCCATTATTACTGTCTAACAAATTAGAACTTTATAAACTAATATTAATATTGTATCTATGAAATTTATCCGATTTGATCATGTGTAACATGAAACTACTGCTATTGGATTGAAATGTATTTCCCCTGGAAACATTATGAAATATAAAGTTGCAAATAGACAAGTACAAATAGCTACCTCAAAATTATACTTAAGAGCAATACTTCCCTTTTCCTACAATATGTAAGTGGATTGGTGGGTTTTTTTTTTTTTTTAACTATAACATAACTTTAATAACAAAGGCATCCATGTGATTCAGTCCGTGTGTAAATGAATCTCACTGCTGCTTTTGACACTGTTGATCACTGACTGAGCTAAACTCCATGACACAGGTCCTCTCTACAAGATCTAAGACTGGCTAAAATTCGTTCAGCTATATGAATATGTATAAAGATGAAAGACCGTGGGGGGGTCTGGGGGCATCGTCAAATTCTGGACCTCACTAATTTTGAAATCCTGGCTACGGCCCTGGAAAGACCCCCTGTCTTTTCAAACAAACTTAGGATGGGACTGTATTTTACCTGGTGCATGCGCTGCATTAGTGTCAGTCAACTGAATAAGTAGCTGCTCTGGTAAGATGACAAGATCCTCTTGGCATGCAAGAGGCAAAACAAAGATCTGGCTACAGAAACCGCTGTTTCTGACAGAGCAGCCAACCAGCAAGGACATCAGCTGGGAGGCAGGAAAAAGATGCTGCTGGATGAGAAGGAGTCTTTGATTTCAGCTCTGCCTGTCAGGGCCAGAAATGACTGGATCAGCCCGGTGGAGACTGAAAGAGTCACTTTGACACAAGCATTGTCCAGTTCACTGCAGCATGGAAGATCCGTCTGACTGCCAGGGAGGAAAAGGCAGTCGCTGAGCTCAAAGCTCTGCAGGAGAGCAGAGCACATCAACCAGAAATGAGGTGAGCAGATCAACAGGGCTGGACCCTGATGGCTCCATAACTATGCTCCATACGCAAGAGGACAGGATCAATAAGCCATACTTTACTTTACTTAACTTAACTTAACTTAACTTAACTTAACTTAACTTAACTTAACTTAACTTACAGTCAGTACCTACTGGGAAAAACAACTTTTGACTCCTAACTAAACTAAGATTTTCCTATACAGCTGTAGATCTGAGGTGAAAATGAATAATGATTATAAAGTTGTAGATTAAACTCAGGGAATCAATTACTGAGTGGATGAATGGATCATAGATCAGAGCTCTGAACAAAGGGAGATTTTGAGATAATGTGTTTTATTTTGAAGGCGTCTGATGAATGTTGTTTCTCTCTCTCTACTCTGTGAGTAAAACCCATATGTTTGACTAATCATGCTCCTCATAGGGCCTGTTATCTAACTCATCTCCCTATGACCTCATAACTCTCTTTATTATCCATTGACTTGTTTTTCATTTGTACATCTGTTTCTTTAATTCTTGAATTTCTTTTTGAAATATCAGGGCACACACAGAGCAAACCGTCTGCTTTGATTAGTCATGGTCTACATCGTGTGACCACGCATGATGACATCCTTGTGACATTACTTTACTTAGACGTGGCTGTTGTGCACATTATTACATGTATCAGGTTAGAAACTGTACCAGCAGGTGGAGACAGAGACTAGAGGACAGATCATATTACTGTAAACCTGAGAGCAGAGGCCTGCTCACCGCTCATGTGGACACCAGGAGGACAATTAACGTACATGGATGTGGCGCTAAGAGCTGACTGTTGTGAATGTCCCTGCTGCTGAGACATTACATCCACATGAGGTGAATGATGTTTAACGGATGTCATCTGAGGGTGTAGAGGGTTTGCAGGCAGAGGTGCAACTCACATGATCTGCTTTTATAATCAAAGTGGTATCACTAAATGTTACAGTACAAAATAGTTTTGGTAAAGTGCAAAGGGGAAAAACATATGATTCAGTGGAGGATTATAACTTGCAGAGCATGAAGATGGGAAATCCAGTGAGCCACAGGTTTGTGTTTATTTTTATCATTCTGATGCGTCCTGACTGTACAGATCGTCCTGTACTTCCAACAGCATCATCACATCATAACAATGTAACTGTGACAACAAGAAAAACAAACACGTTGTTCAGTTGGGTGGCATTTGCATCACCTGCAACATTACTGTTACCATCTAAAAGCTGCATTAATAATTATTCATGTTAAAAATAGACGTGACAGTGAGGTAATGTGAGCAATGTCGTTGATGATAACAAACCAACAGTGAATTTATCAATCAGCTGTTTACAGGAAACAAAGCTTTAATGAATCTGTTGTCCACTCCCTGTCCAGCAGCGACAGTGTGTAACAAGCTGCTGAACATAGAAACACACAGCAGTTCACTTCTCTGTCACCTTTGTCTCATCGGTCAGTTAATCCTCTGTATGTATATATACACAGTACTTAGTCCAGTCACTCCACCTGTCAGTTCTCACCCCATGGAGGTTTCCAGTCCTCCCTGTGTCTTGCTTGTGTGTGATTTGCAGGGCCGTTGTATAGGGGAGAAAGGTGATGATAATTCTTGGGGCCCAGCGCCCAGTAGGGCCCATAAAAAACCCCAGTAGTCTAATCTTTGTATGACTGATTTATTCTGCGTAAGACCCTGACTAATACTCATAGTACACTGTAAAAACTCAACATCTTTCCAAGAATATTTGTCTTATTTCTTGTCCAAATGTCTCATTTCTAGTCAAAACTAATCTCTTTCCACTTAAAATAAGACTCATTACCTAAAAATTAACTTGTTTTTAGATAATTTTCACTTAAATTCACAATAAATAGAAAAATCTGCCAGTGAAAGTAAGTTTTTTGTGCTTGTAATAAGGAAGAAAAACTTGCTCCACTATCAGATTTCAGACTTATTCCAAGTGAAAATATGCTTGAAAGAAGTAAAAAAAAAAAAAAAAGTGTCTAAAAACAAGCTACTTTTAATATGATGTGTCTTATTTTAAGTATAATGAGATTAGTTTTGACTAGAAATTACATTTTGACTAGAAATAAGACAAATATTCTTGCTAAGATACTTGAGTTTTTGCAGTGTAATGCTGCATTAGCATCAAAACAAAGAAGGCTAAATAAAAAATGATAATACATACGTAGTCTAAGAAAAAAAAAGGAAAAGTTAGGGGGAGGGGCCCACTTTAGTATTCTTTAAGGGGGCGCAGAATTCCTAGCAACGGCCCTGGTGATTTGTGTGTATAGTTTGCTTCGCTGACTGACTTCTTTCAGCTTTCAAGTCAGGACTTAGATTTTTTGAGCTATTTTCTACTTCTCCTCTCTGATCCCTAAGTCCCCACCACACACCACACACCTCATCCCCCACTGGTTGAAGACTGTGTCAAATTATTTCACATGATTATGTCTTTCATAATCTTGTGTTCTCTTATTTAAGATTAAATAGAAAGCTGCACAATTTATTGAACTATAAATGGACCTGTATTTGGACCTGTATTATGACCAAGCGCAATATCCAAATTGCTGCAGCTGCAATGTTGTTGTTGTTGTTTTAACTGCTGTGTATTGTTGCCACCTTACAGTAAGTATCGGCTCAGCTCACAAATCTTATTCTAAAAACATTTTTATTGGAAATTAAATGTAAATTCCACTTCCACTGACAGCGAAACAGTATTATCTGCCCAAATAATCACATTATTATTATTATTTACTTTTTTCCCCTAACCCCTAGTAGGGCTCCTGTGTCGCTTATTGTCTAAACAGATACTTTTAGTTTAGTTTATTTAGATTATAATATGATTAATCCAAGGCCGAAACGCGTGGGCTGTAACCCACTCCAATGTTTTATTTGATATAGCCATTGTAAAATAAAGGCTTTTTATTACGTATTGAAGAAGAGTGCCTTGGATTTTCCTTTTTTGACCAATGTTCCCACCAAAGAGCACCTACGTCACATGTTTTGAACCTTCTGAGCACTCTGGATTTTTTTCCCCTTTTTTTCTATAATATGATTAAATTACAAAGTGCAATTTCAGATATGGTAGGTACAGGTTTTCAGCATGTGGAGGTAACAGGATGGATGCAACACTGTAAAACCTACAAAGGGGTGATGAAAAGAAGAAAAACAACAACTTCATACTGTTTTTATTGCACACATCTAACACTCCTCTGTGTGTGTCACCTCTGCTCTCACAGTTAGAAATGTAGTATCTATGTAATGACTTCATAAAGTGGATCGTCTCCGTCTTGTATTGATCATGATGTGGAGCGTCCACTCTGTCCTGTCTGTGCAGGCTGCTTCTCCTGGGAGCGTGGGCCGGGGTCAGTCATCTCACCTCGTTCCACGGGCTCTTCAATGTGTCTGCATGCCTCCGCTCCACACCCAAGCACATGTATACACATCCCCCCGACACTGGTGGTGAGGGCCCAACCCTAAATAACTTCCATTCTGGTCTGACGGACCAGCAGCACCCCCCACCCCCAGCCCACCCTCCTCACAGCTCAGGGAGGGACACTGAAGGAGAAAGTGTGTGACAGAGAGAGAGTGACAGGATGAGAGTTGATATTTGAGGAGAGCTGATGGTCCATGCGGCCACACTACTTCTGATAACGACCAGAGAGATAGGCTATGTGGTGAAATGATCCATGAGGATTCAGGAGGAGACCTTGGTTTCTTTTCAGCTGAAAGAGTTCGAACCAGAGCAGCTTTGTAAGATTCACCTCGACCGACAACTTCTGGACGGATCAACGCATTCTGGTCCATGACAGCATAACTTATTTCCTCAGACTGGAGTGTCGGTGCATCCCTCCTGGTTTCCCCCGGACCCACACAGCACTATAAGTGTGGATATATGTGAGCGATGAGTCAGTGGGATCTCTTGGCTATACCAGGTGAGTGTGTGCGTGTGCCTGCCCGGGCAGCTTCAGCTCTTACCACAGATCTCACACTGGGGGTCTCTCGCTGTGTTTGACATACTTTGTTTCATGCTCTGATTCAACAACACAGAAATAGAGTTCCAGAAAGTCCCCGGTGAGTCTATAAACACAGCGCAGAGAGAGAGAGAGAGAGAGAGAGACCCCATTGGATCCTCAGTGTGACACTGAAAATCCCATCTACCCACAGTGGGTATCTTGAACGCCACCTGAGCATCCAGATATTCATCCAGGAGTTCCAGCATCATTTGAAAAGAGCAGCAAAGACATTTGTTTATGTTTGAAGACCTGATGTTTCCAGGACCATAAAATGACTTTATCTGAGAGAGGCTGCTTCACTGGGAGAGGTGAGGGGAAAGGACCACAGATACTTTTGACATGTGTTAGTTCTTCTCCTCAATCAGAGTCATCTATAGGGGAGAACGGGGTAAGATGAGCCAGTGGGTAAATTGAGCCACCCCTTCTTTCTAGGAAACCATAACAAAAATTGAGCATGTGACCAAATATTTAGGAAGAAGGCATCGTTTCATGGAGTCTGTGAAGGTAAGAACCACATTGGTAAAGTGGTTTGACATTTATGTCCAAAACAACATTTTTCACTCTCGAAAATGAATTTTGTCTATGATAATTGTGTTTAGACCAAAAGAGATAATTATAACATTTGTTTTATACATGAGTTGTGGTATATATGCACTACATATGAGGTAGTAAACCTAGCATGAAACTGCACCATTTTAGCTGTGGGGAGTAGTAAAGTCAATGTAGGGGTCTGTCTGTGGGGTAAGTTGAGCCACCTGCCACACTTATGAATGTATTGTGTCTGTATATGTCCTAATTATTAAGGTTCTGGATGTTGTTCCTGAAAACAGGAAAAGTTGTTTATGGAGAGGCCAAGCTTTACTTCCAAAGAGAAAAATGAGGGATTCCTTCCAAGATGCGACAAAATTGCAAAACTCCCCAAAACTCAGTGAGTTGGTCTCAGCAGGAAGTCCCAGCTGTTTGTATTAGCCTGCAACCTGGACAGGTGGAATATGAAGTAAAGGGGGAGATGGGAGATGGATGGAAGGAAAGGAGGGGGGTGAATCAACTGACCCAGACCACTTTTTTTTGAACATGCTATATTTTACAGTAAAAACAGTTATGTTGTTTGTGGGGATGCGCAACATCCTGAATTATGCAGATATGTTAGCAACAAAACTACAATTGTCTGAATGAGTGATCCTGAATAAAAAGTGACTCATCTTACCCCACTCTTTCCTACTGTTTGTTCTTGTTTGATAGATGTTGTCAAGATGCTGAATGATGTCACCTTGAGACCTGAGCTGGTTGGACTTTAAACTCCACATCACCCTCTGTTGTGAAACTACACGGCACGTCCAACATCTCAGTGAGGCCCTGAGGGACAGAGCAGCCATGGATTCACAGGGTGGCCCATACCTCAACAAGAAGGCACTCTGCTCACCCCTGGGTGCTGCCCGCCTCTGTCAGATAGCCCTGGGCTGTGCTGTGATTGCCATGGTAACGCACAGCGCCGGATACAGTGGATCACATGGCGCGTTCTGCATGGCAGCGTGGTGCTCCTGCTTCGCCGTGTCGGTGATGATCTTCTTCCTGGATGCTACCCGGCTCTACAGCTGTCTCCCTGTGTCCTGGGACAACCTGACGGTCACGTGCGCCGCCTTCGGAACACTCATGTGAGTAGATAGATAGATAGATAGATAGATAGATAGATAGATAGATAGATAGATAGATAGATAGATAGATAGATAGATAGATAGATAGATAGATAGATAGATAGATAGATAGATAGATAGATAGATAGATAGATAGATAGATAGATAGATAGATAGATAGATAGATAGATAGATAAAGTTTATTTGCCATTTGTTCATTTGTTAGGGTAGGAATTCTAGTGCAAACATAAAATAAACAAGTAAAGATAAGCAAGTGCACACAATTTAAAAGAAAAGATATAAACAGTAAAGAGTAAAATGCAATTAAATAATGATAAATATCAGATACTTTACACTGCACCTAAGGATATTGCACATTTCCCGTATTATGTGATGCTCATGGGTCTTTGGGCTGGTGGTGTAACACTGGGAGGGCTTTAATTTTCACTACATCCTGCAAGACCTCCATCATGTCTCGATGTGGGCCTCATTTTTTGTCAACCCATACACAACTGAAAAATAGCCCCACAGTTATAACAATGGCTGTCTATAGAAAATAACATACATATACACAGCCTCACTGTGTCAGAAAGGTTAACATAAATCTCCTTAGCTTTGACAAATAGCCTCATAATCAGCTGTTTTAATTATACTCTGCTCAGAAAATGATTAAAGATGCTCTATGATTAATGTATTCATGTGGAGTTTACATACTGCCCCACCTGCGTTACACATTATCATTCATTCCCCCCAGAACAAATGATAATAATGTAATGTGAAAGGGTTGCACATAGTGATGAACCAACTGAGAATTATTGTTGTACTTCCCCTCAGCTCTGCAAAAAATATTTTAGCACCTTTCAGCATTTTAGTTTTTTGCTCTGCGACATTTTTGTTCACTCTCTCACAGTATAACTCACAGTACAGCAGCAGGAGCAAGTAGCTGTTTACAGGAAAAACAAGACTCTGATAAAGCCGACAACAGACAGGCAGGAAACAGGCACAGTTAGCAGCTAATTGGTGTTCAGCAGTTTAAAGAACCAGATACTGAAGTAAATACTGGACTCATCAGGTGGTCATAAACTCCCCACCAGATAATGTCAAAGAGCAGAGCACACTAATGTTGCCATTTTTTGCCATATGAAATATTATGTTGATGATGTGTCGCTGTCTGGTTTACAGTTTATTGTAATGCTGCTGCTGCTAGAAAACTATCAATCATCAATGCAGATTTGAGTAGGGGTCTCAGGGGCCAATAACAAGGTTTATCAGACCTTTCAGCCACGTCTCATGGTCTTCATCAGTTCATGGAACGGGGGGGGCAACCGCCATTCTGACATCCCACCAGTCCGACATAGGGCTATTGTCTAAATGGTAACACTTAAAGGGATACACCAACATTTTTTTTTTCGTGTCTTGCCACACTCCCGAGTCCATGACAAGTAGATAGACACCATCCTTTCGACTGTGCATGCAGTAACGAGGGAGAGCCCGTATCGCCAGTAATTAGCTTAGCTCGAACGCTGGAAGTGTATCGGTAGTGAGGCAAGACACGGAAAAAAAATGTTGGCGTATCACTTTAATTTTCTATCAAACGTCCCATCATTCTGACAATTTTTGCCTCCTATGGTCGGATTTTTTCCCCAAAAGATTTTGGGCTTAAGCAATGATGAAAGGAGTTGGTTAGCCTAAGTTTAGTAAAAAGAGCAGGTTAGACAGGCAGGCTAGTCCCTGTCTGCGCTCTGCTGCGTAATTATGCACAACCATGTGGGTATTCCTCTATCAGCATGTCTTAAAGGATAATTAGCGTTTTTTACAATCTGGACCTTATTTCTAAAGCCGCGTATATCCGTATAATGCGAGAACACGGGGCAGCGCAATGCAGCCTCTAAATATCACCTTATCCGCCGCAAAACTCGTTAATTTCACCAATATTTTGTGATGATACACTAGTGCTACTCCCCTTTGAGCCCGTGGTGGCATGTTATCAACATCCGGGGTCTGTGGGCTGACCTACTGACCTCTGACCTGGATGATGTCATCTCATCTCCGACCATGGTGCGGCGCGGCTTGTTGCTACCGCTAATGCTACAGTTCGTTTCTGAATGTTTCTGACTTGTCAGAACAAAATGAGCAGCTGGATGAAGTTCAGCTTCCTCAGGCTTCCTCTCCTCAACCTGGACTCACTAAAGCTCCGGCTAGTTGAGCTAGAAATGGACCCGAATGCCGAAGCGGAATGATTATTATCGGAATGAGCCGGCAACTGGTCGGAGATGACATCATCCAGGTCAGAGGTTAGTAGGTCAACCTACAGACGCCGGATGTTGATAACATGCCACCACGGGCTCGGAGGGGAACAGCACTAGTGTATCATCACAAAATATTGGTGAAATGAATGAGTTTTGCGGCGGATAATGTGTTATATAGATGCTGCATTGCGTGCCCCGTGTTCTCGCATTATGCGGATATACACGGCTCTCCGCTGGAGCTAATTTCTTCGGAACGACTTGTAATGACACCAAAGTAATCTGGGTGAGTAAATGATTGTATTTTATGCTAGAAATAAGGTCCAGATTGTACAAAACGGTAATTATCCTTTAAAGAAGAGAGTCACCTGTTGAGTAACACACATTTCCTTATATTGAAAGCCTTGTCGGAATGGTGGGACGGTCATATGTCGGAATGGTGGTATGTCGGAATGACAGCATGTGACCGTGGTGGGGAAGTCTAACAATTAGGAACTGGACCCTGAGGTGGACCTATAAAATCTAAACACACAAGGACCAGACTATGACACTCAGGACATATTTTTTCCTCTGGTTTGATGACATCATGTTTTTCTGTCCTTTGCAGGTTTGTGACGGCCTCGGTGGTCTACCCACTCTTCTTTGTTCGAGCGGAGTGCCCTTACGCCGGTTGTGGTGTCCGAAACTTCCGCATCGCCGTCACCGTGTGCTCCATCCTGGGCGCTGTGGCCTACGGAGCCGAAGTGGCTTGGTGCCGGGCCAGGCCGGGCCAGGCCGTCGTGGGCTACATGGCCACCGTCTCCGGCCTCCTCAAAGTGGTCCAGGGCTTCGTCGCCTGCGTCATCTTTGGAGCTTTGGCCAATGGGAGCGAGTACTCCCGTTACGCCGCCACCATCTACTGCGTCGTGGTCTACGCTTTCTGCTTCGTCCTGACGGCCGTGGTGGTCATGATGACCGTGTGCGGACGGACCAAAGCCGTGCGCTGCATGCCCTTTGACCGCTTCGTGGTGGTGTGCACTCTCCTGGAAGTTCTGCTCTACCTGAGTGCGTCAGTGGTGTGGCCGGTGTTCAGCTTTGACTCTAAATACGGTTCCCCCTGGAGACCGTCGTCATGTCCACGAGGAAAGTGTCCGTGGGACAGTAAGCTTGTGGTGACGGTGTTCTCTTTCGTCAACTTTGTGCTGTATGTGGTGGACCTGATCTACTCCCAGAGGATACGCTTCGTCTCCTCGCATTTGCCCACCAACTCTCGGATGTAGCACCATATAAAACACTTACTGTATTTAGCATAATTTGCTTGTTTAGGAGTTTGTCAGTGCATTTATTTGAAAATGAAAGACACAGAAACAATTGAGAGGGGGAGAAATGGATATGAGGCCCAGAACATCACTGGTGGTGCACATGAGGCAGCAGATACCTCAAATTCAATCTGTGGAATGCGAACAATGAACTTCTACAACTAGGACCCCTCTGCCACACCCTACTGATGTGACACCCCCCCCCCCCCCCCTCTCCCTCCACCTTGAACCCTCTGCCCTCAGAGAGATTTAGAAAGCAGCCAGGACCCGCTGTTCAGCCAAGTCCTCATAAAGCAACACACTGTTCGTGACCTGACAACGCTCACAAGAAATCTCACTCGCTTCTTGTGTTTTTGCTCCAAAAATACCAAAAAAGAAAGAAATCTTCTTCTTGATTATAAATAGTCAATCTGACACTGGAATCTGTGGTATCTTTGTCATCTGCGAACCCCACACCAGCTATCGACGGACATTACCCAGCCTGCCAAAAATAAACACGAGCCGTCTGCATTCATATCTAAGCTGTGAGACAGCATTTAGAGGCCTTGTGTCTCTCTGTGAAACGGCTCCCCCAGTCTATGAGCAAGAAGTAAAACCTGTTTCAAAAACCAGGCATCTCTCTGCATCAAAGGTTGCAGTGATGTGACCTTAAACATGTCCTTAAATAATACAGCTAGTGCCAAAAGATCATAGTTACTTCACCCTGATAGATGATAATGATGTGTGTTAGATGGATTTTTGTGTAGACTAGTCCAGCATATAGAGACACCCACTGCTCTACTACACACTGCTAGAAACAATATTCTCATATTATCAGTGGGTCAAATGATAACATGCAATATCACCACCAGTCTGTGCAGATGCTCTAAGCATTTCATGCAGTCTCTCATAAACCGAGTGTAGGCTGCACAACCTGCCCAGCACCAAACGCACGAGCTCAAAGAGCAAAAAACATAATGAAACATTTAGCAGCTTCAGTTAATGAACAAAGATCGACTGAGTTGGAACCCAATTTTTTTTTTTTATCTCTGAGGTCTGCAGACGTAATATCATTCATGATGACAGGTGGGGGCCTGTAACTTTCTTCAGTGATCTGGGTGGATGAGTAATACACTATTTAGCTCATGATGAGTCTTGTATATGATTCTCCTGTGCCCTTTCTATCATTACTTCTAACGAGTGTGGGTTTAGTGTGTGGTTTCAGCCCATCTGGATACATGAGCACGCACACCATATAACTTTGAGGCCAGACTAGTCCTCAGCCATTGTTAGACAGTGTGTCTAATGGCAGTGTTACAGTGTTACCTGACAGGAATAAAACAAAAGAAGAGGTCTCAGCCGCTTAGTCTCTCTTTTTTCTAGATTATTCTCTCTCTTTAAAGGAGACATATTATGTCCCCTTTCCACAAATTAAAATACTGTAGTTCCCATGTGTCTTAAAGACATGTCTGTGACATGCTTTGGTCAAAATCCCCCAAGGATCAAACATCACAGCTCTCTTATTCTCAAAACAGCCCTGTTCAGAACTGCTGGTCACAGTGCCTGTCCCTTTAAATGCAAATGAACCACCGCTTGCCCCGCCCCTTCTATTGGTACCAGGTAGGGGTGGGATTATGCAAATTAGAGTCCTAGTTACATCACTGGAAGACAACTGAGGGAACAGCTCGTAAAACCACGTGGATTTCAACGTAGGGAGCCTGCACATTACAGACTTTCTTGTCAATTCTCACAATTTGGGGGCTGGAAGGCAAGACAAACACCCAAATATTAAAGAGCCTTGAAAAAGTGATATTTCCATAATATGTCCCCTTTCAGTCTCCGCTGAAACCCCCTCTCTTCATATCTGTCTTACCTCCCCCTCCTCCTCCTCTGCCTCTCCATCCTTCACTCCTCTCTGCTTTGGTCACCTCAGTGAATCTCATCTCTCTAATCCAGGATCAATGAATTCCCCTGTCACATCTGTGAGCGCTATGGATGTATTATATTAAGTCTTTGGGAGGCCACTGTGCCACAGCATATACGTCTGGTGAAACTGTCTCGCTGCTCAACAGCTAATCCAACACCAGTTGGTTGCTTTTGTATCTAAATCTGTATTAATACCAGAGAAAACATCACTGTGTGTCTAAGAGATTTTAAACTGTTGTGACAGTTTGTGTAAATCAGAGAGTAAATACAAGAGAATAACAGAAAAAGCAGATGAGCAGTGGTTTATGAGTGGATTTATGTAAACTGATGGTGATTTTTGTCTTTGTAGCCGTAAATAACTTTGTGTAGTTGAAGTTACATTTTTCCATATTGTGTGTGTTTCTTGCTGAGGAGCTACAGAATTATTCCTGTTGACAGGCCCTCTGGAGGCAGCGGCCCTTCACTCACACTCCTCTTCTGACTAATATTTCCACAGTGGGATACGGCAGAGCCCAGAGAAAACTGCCACCGAAAGTGATGGACAGTGTTGCTGCAGAGCGATCTGTAGCGCCATTAAGGCCCGTGTGCTCCCTGCTCCTCTGCAGATCCCCATTTAGCAGCTGTTCCATGTGTGGCACTCATTTTACGTCTCACTCCCTGTGAGCTCTATCTTAAACATAGCTGGCTTCACATACACACACACACACAGAGCACAGCCCACGGTATATGACCTCTTCTGACAGAGATGAGCTGCGACAGGTGTCCATCACGACCGACCCTTCCTGGTTGTCTAGCCGGGGGACGTGGTGGGACAGGAGACTGCTGGCTCTCTGTCATGACTAATCTCTGATGGCGCACGTTGCTGATGTCAGCTTTGCCCTGTAGCTCTCCACTCGTGTTTTGCCAAATCTTGTGTGGAACATTGTCAAAGGATGAGTCTTTGGTCCCAGAGGATCTGAATCTGTGCCAGATCTCCAAGTATGGCGTCTTGCAGGAAGCTACTGTACAAAACACAGTGTTGGTGGTCTGTTTAGAAACACATGGAAATCAAAATGGAACAACTGACGAGTGGTTTCAATTTGAACAGTTTCAATGAACAAAACATTGTCTAGTAGGCTAATAAATATGAAAAACTGTTTCCCCTACAAGTGAACCTGTCAGAAAACAGTGAATTAGATCCAGCTCACTATGCTTTATGTTTCTGGTTTGCTCTGTTCATAAATTTAATGTTGTTTATTGTCACAAATCTACTGGTAATGTGGGTGTTACTGTCATTTCACAACCCTAAATTATGGTCTGATTATCAATATATTATTGTGTGTTGTGCTTATTGACGCTTTCACACAAATTAAGCTCCTAAAGGAAAATAGTATTATATTTGTGTTTGTTTGTTGTGTTTGAGTTTAAATTGAGATTATATAAAACGATCTTGAGGCATTGGAGGGAGTTTTTGTTAGCACTTTATATTATTTTAGGTAAAGTATCAGTTACATTTTTTCTACCTGAAAACCTTTGAAAATGAACACTAATTGTGACCTCCATCTGTGACCTGTTTAAACTGTTTGAGATCAGTTCTCTGAACAACGTCAGACACCTCTGGAGCAGAGATATCACCTGATCCACTGAAAATGTGGTCCAATAAAATGCATTAATGACTTTTCCACCTGAAACTTGAGACATCTATGACCTCAGTTGTTGTGTGGATTAGCAGAGATGCATCAGCACCTCACACTGAAAACCTTGGATTAATACTTGGATGTTTCAAGTGCTAAACTTGTGTTTTTAAGATCTTTTTTAAAGATTTTTTCCTCACATGCCCATTTTTACACTTTCGTAGTTTTTATTGTTGAAATTAAAAAAGGAATCTCTTCCCCCTTTTCAGTATTTCTCTGTTTGTATCAGTTCAAAGTTTAAGTTGAGTAAAAACTGGTGTTTTGTTGAAGGCTAAAAGCTGACGAACAGTTCAATCGTTTACTCTGAAGGTTTTATTTCCATTTGACAAACACATCCTCCCTTCACATGAATTTCCAGTAGAAGGTCAAAGTACACAGATGACCAAGCCTGGCAACCTTTTAGTACTTTGTTACCACGTTGATGGACACCAGCGACTCATCAGAGAGGTGTTCAGTCAACAAATGTTTTTCAGTGACCTCCTCTACCTTCTGGCTACATCCACACCACTGTGGAGTCGAGGACAGCGTTGACAGGGCCTGTGTTCTGTGAAATAAATACCATCATTTCATCATCGCTGTGTGCAAAATACCTGCTGAGGAGAAGACAGGGATACAGAGGAACTGTTACTTATTGCACATGCAGCTTCTCTCCTGCTCCAAGTCCTTTTGGGATTTTTCAATCTGAGTTATCTGTGAGATTTTGTGATATGCTGTGGGGAAATCCTTTATTAGTTTAGGGTTTGACATAAAATTGAAAGTTGACACTACACTGGATGCTTTAACGTCTTTGCTGTCATGTCTTTTGTATTCATGTCTTTGCCACTCACTCTCGTCTCAGGCTGCAGGAGGGAGACGTATGAACACTGGGGAAAGATTTTCGGTCTGTGATATTAAATATGCACATCTTCTCTCACACTGTCTCTCTCTCTTGGATTTTCACAAGTGCTCTCTTGTTCTTACACACTGAGAGACAAAAGCGCACCTACGGGCCCTTATCACCGCAGAGCAACAAATTGTTGTGGATGCTTCACCTAGATCTGTTTGTTGCTGTGAGCTGTGTGTAAAAAAAAAAAAAAAAAAGAAGGAGGGGGGGGTGGGGGGGGGGGCAGATTGGTGAGTTCTGGTATTTTTAATAAACCTCTTAGGGTTTTGTCAAAAAAAGAAAGAGGGAATGAGTGTTGTCACGCCTCAGCACACATGCAGAGTCTGAGAGATAGATAGAACAGAGGCAGGCAGTGGTAAATTGACTTTGTGTGTGTGTGTGCGCGTGTGTGTCTGTGTCTGACTGAGACGCAGAGTTTCAGCTTGTTTAAGATTAGGTTTGGAGAACAGTTTTGTGGGTAATATTTCCACAGACCAGCACATACACACATGAACACACACCTCCAGTCTAGACCATCTGAAATTCTGTGGAAAAAAAAGCCTCATGCCAATTGATGCAACATCAACATCACAGCATCAGGGTGGTCATTTTGTCAGACTTGACAACAATCACATCAGGCTGATTCAGCACAGGTTCTGCATTCATCCTTAGAAATGGATTGATGATGTAACTGAACAATTATATTACATTTGACTAATCGTGTAACTATTTCAGAGATCTTGGCAGTGGGTGGCCCTGGGCTAAATGAACGTCTACACCTGTAGAGACTTAACTGATGTATCACTTTACCCAGCTGACTAAAGAGGAAGAGTGTCCTAGCAGCTGGTGCTGCTAGAGCACAACCTCAGGCCATACATTCTGCTTTATATATAGACAGGAGCATACGCAATCCCTCAGTCTGAATTCCTGTCCAGCGGCACTGTGAGAAAATAAATGGAATGCGGTCTCTCCGAGGAGACATACAGTACCTCTTGTGGCGTGTAAATTTAGTCTGGTATGGCATGAGAAATATGAAAGGAAGAGGCAGGCAGATAGACAAGAGGAGGGTCGGTCCTATTAACGTGCAGAGGGAGATTTTAGCATCAAACTGACAGTTACAGGCCAGTTCAGGGCTAATGTGGGAATATGCATTGGTGAGCTACCATGGGATAGGAAGCCAAACTGTATTCAAATGCCACAGCTCATTAGTGTACTTGCTGTTCGACTCTGCTTTATTTCAGATTCTGTCAAATCTAAGGGGGGGAGAGGAAAAAGCACTTGTCTGCAGTCTCCTGTTAGAATAACAATCCTTCATTCAAATTCAACCTGTTTCCCCTCAGATACCACAAGCCACCACCTCTGGTCCCACAAAATGTTGTGATTCAGGTTCAAATCTCACTGCATTTCCATTCAAAGTTATTAACACTGAACTTGGTCCCAGATTGTTTCTTTTGCAAGGATGTGATAGGCCTAATGTTTCCTGTCCAAATCACAAAGAAGGATGACAAAACCTGCACCTGTAGACCATTGTATTGCTGTATATCAGCTGCATGTTTTTACAGGACTTCACAAGAAAAGTATCTAAACTAATGCACTAACATGCCCTCTCATTTATTCAACATTGTGGCATAACACACAGGCTGTACACAGTGTTACGTGGAGACTTTTTACATGCTCTGTCTGTTACATCTTTCATCATCACATCTTCATCAGCAAGTTCTTAGTGTGTGACCTATGGGCTCTATGCACAACTCCACTACTTCCTGAATTTAAGGCAGCTCCTTTGTACATTGTTGGACAAACTGATTAATCCAGGTGTGTCTGACCATTGTGACTACCCAGACACACCTGGATTAATCAGTTTGTCCAATAATGCAAGACAGGAAATAAAGGAGCTGCCTCAGTGCAGCTGTGCATAGAGCCCATAGGTGGAGGAAGTTCACACATTCTTTACTTAGCTAAAATGATCATTACAGTAAAAAATACCTGCTTTTTTTCACTCAAATATAGGTAAGATAAACTATTGTTTTATACAACATGCTTGCCATACACAGTAGGTCATAGGCTACTTAACATAATATTATGTGCTATAAAAGGATCATGTGTACAGAGTAATAATGATTTTTTTAAAATGATTAAAAATGATAATATTTTCCTTTGAAGTGTGGTGAACCAGACATATAACAGTAAAACAAAAAACAAAAATCTAGAGCAGAACCAGTAATGGTGAGGGCTAACTTGTGTTCTTCTCTCTATAATTTATTAATTTGATGTCTACTACTGAGTAGCCTACTTTGGTTTACTTTTATGAGCTTGCTTCTTGTAGTTTATTAGTTGTTGTTTTTTGACCATTTGCTCAATAATAGTCAGTTTTATTTTGTATCTGTCAACAGCTAAAATCCTCAGACCAAGACAGATTTATCATCTCATTGTGTTGCTTTACTTCTGTGGTACAGTAGGTGTTGGATGGTTGGTGGGTCCATTTGGGTGAAATCTTTCTTCTTATTGATTACTATGTGGAAAGTCTGATATTTCATTGTATGACTATTGCAGCTTTATCAAAGGTGATTTTGAGAGCCACACCAACAGCATCAGGTAGGCTATTTAGTGGAATTTTCCACACATTTGTGATCTTCTGTTCTCACAGTGTTTATGGTATCAGATAAGCTCTCTGTAAAGGTCCAGTGTCTGTGTTGAATCAGTCAGATGTTCCCTGAATAGATGCTGTCCGTACGGGCTCGGACCAGTAAAAACATAACCTACATATTAGCCCACGGTTCATATATTTGACCTACTTTTCCCCGGGCAGTGTAAATCCAAAGAACTGATGCAACCGGGAGTGACGGCCTGAAAAACCCCGCCCATTTCCCTACGATCTAGTCAACCATTGGTCAGACGCTCTAGCTGCGTGAGTCGTGATTGGCCGCCGTCGCTGTCCGTTACCTGAATGGACCGCGCCGGGGCTGAGTGAAAAGGGGAAGCCACGTTGACACAAATAGTGGAGTTTTATGTTATTATTCTGACGCCGACAAGTGACAGACACGTTGTCCACGTCCAGCTGGCTGCTCAGTAACCTCGACGGGGACATTTAGGGAACGGTAACTATTTTTGTATTGTTTGAATTCGCTGTATTTGTCATTAATTTCCGGCTGTGAAGTGAGGCTAGTTTAGCAGCTAGCCGAGGGCAGGTGGACACTAGCTAGCACAGACACGATATTACAGCTGTATCAATGGAGCAGTAAGGCTAACTAACACTCAATGTAGGCTACCTATGGTTTTAAACATAAGACACAGTAAATGAGTGAACTTAACACTGAAACACAGTTTAAATCGTAATATGCTAGTGGCCAGTCTTTAGTTAATTAATTAAGTTAATTTGTCTCAATAAGATACAAAACGGTAGATGTGACATGAGGTTTATCATAATAAAAGGCTGAGGCGCCCATATAACCCCAGTAAAGTCACCCTTGGGTGCTGCCAGCGTGTCAGAGGAGATGTTTCATCATCATTCAGCGTCTATGGACACGATCCAGGATTTTCTCTACATTGCATCATTATCAAAGTCTGTCTCTTTGCTTTTGATAAGTCAAAACTGGCTCCACTGTTTGCCAGAAGTCAAATGTGAGAGGTGTATTGTGTATATAGAGGTGTTGTAGCTTTATAAACCTTCTCTAACAGCTTCCTGACCTGTGTTTTAAAGGACAGAGAAGCCACATCATCTGACAGGATGAGTGTAGGATTCATTGGAGCAGGCCAGCTGGCTCACGCGCTGGTGAAAGGGTTCACAGCTGCAGGTAAGACCACTGTCTCTGTTGTGCAAACTTTGCCATGCACTGAATCTGACTCAACTTCATCAGCTGTCTTTGGCAAGGATAACAAGGCAGCCACATCTACAGTAGCCTACACATAATAAGGGCTGGAGAGCTGCACTACTATACATGAACAATGCATATGGCTTTAGTATTATGATATGTAATAGCTGTTCATAACTCTCATTTATATTAGTGTGTTTATTTATTTTAGGTGGTTCTTTAAGTTTTCCCTAACTTTATAAACTTGTTTTCTCTTCTTTCTTTTTTTTATAATACTGCAAGATGTGTGAATTCCTCCTCTTGGTCTTATCTTACAGTTGTCACTTTGTATCTCAGTCTACATCCTCATACCTTGCTCATCACTTCCCCTTGTGTCCTTTCCCAGGTGTGATTGCCACACACAGGATTACAGCCAGCTCTCCAGACACAGACCTGCCCACTGTGTCAGGGCTCAGGGTGAGAAGACAAGTTTCTGCTCGGATGTACAGATGTCTGACAAATTTGTCAATGGTGGAAACACTGTTGTGAGCATGCATGTGTGCAAGTGTGGGCTTGTCTGAGAGGTTATGATGTGTGCGTGTAAGTGCACTAGTGCAGTAACATCCGTTTTCCTCAGTAGTTGACTGTTAACATCCTCTCTCTAATTACCAATCCCTCCTCTTTCTTCTACTGCAGAAAATGGGGGTGAACTTGACAACGAGCAATAAAGAGACAGTCAGTAAGAGCGATGTGCTCTTCCTGGCTGTGAAACCCCACATCATCCCCTTTGTTCTGGATGAGATTGGGCCAGACATCGAGGACCGTCATCTCATCGTGTCCTGTGCTGCAGGTGTCACCATCAGCTCCATAGAGAAGGTCTGCTTCCGCCTCCATTTCTGTTCCCTGCGTTATCGATGCTCTCAAGTTCTTTTCTCTGTAGTTTAAATTACTTCTAATGAAGTTGTTTTGACGTTAATTCTAAAGTATAAACATAAAATGGTTTGTTTACACAATCTGTGTTCTCATTCTTGTCATGTTAACAGAAGCTGCTTCAGTACCGTTCAACCCCTAAAGTCATGAGGTGTATGACAAATACTCCAGTGGTGGTGAAAGAGGGAGCTACAGTGTACGCCACTGGGACACATGCAGAGGTAAAGTTGGATGGATGAAGTCACGTAGATGTAATAGTTAATGATTAAAATGATTTCATTAAAAGGAAGGGAGTTACATATGTATAGAAAACTGCATTTTCTCTTTATATGTGGAAGGAAACGTCTGATATCACCAGTGTCTCCCTTATTTATTTTTTCTACATCTTGTTAATAAGCATGTCCTTTCAGGTGGAGGATGGCAAGTTACTGGAGCAGCTGATGGCCAGTGTAGGTTACTGCACCGAGGTGGAGGAGGACCTCATTGATGCCGTCACTGGGCTAAGTGGCAGTGGACCAGCCTACGTGAGTGACTAATGGCTGTGTGTTTGTTACAGAATTGTAATGGATCCATGTAGAACTGGAGGAAATGCTGTCAAAGACAGATGTTCTGGCCATTACAGTGGGTGATTACAACATAATGTGAACAACCACGGGATTCATTGACATTATCTACAACTCACTCTTCTTGGAACTCTTCATTTCAAATGTGTTTCTGCACTAAGACAGCCCGTTGTTTTAGGAGCGATCTGATGTGTTGTGTTTCAGGAAGACACAACACATGGTTGTCAATGTGTCATTACTAATTTTTTTTCAGCCTTCAGGCTTCACAGCCAGAACCTCAACTAAAGATTAGTTATCTATCAGTTTTTAATATTCATTATTAAATATAAGACAGTGAAAGTCAGAAATAAACAAACCCTGACAGTGATGGAGTGTTCGCTCTGACAAAGTCAAAAACACAATGTATTCAGTTTATGATAAGATAGACAAGTAGTCAGCCAGTTGTCCCTGTTGCAAGCTGAAAATATTTGTAAATGACGCAATTAGGGTTTTTTTTTTCTTCTTCTTGTAGTGATTGACTTAGATGATTAAACAACAACTCAATTTGGCTTCATACACCGTAGTCAACAGCATGCTGCCTGTCAGTTAAAGTCCTCACTCTGTCATTCAGTGGCTGAAAATGTTTATTTATTTATTTCATTAATTTGTTGATTTTAGAGGTTTTCAGGCTTGAGACCAAGACATTGGACAAACAGTGGCAGGGAGAGGAGGTTGAAGGAGAGCCAGCGTTTTTTCTGCGTCAGGACACGGACAAGGTTCCTCTCTAGTGAATGTTTCCGTTAGAAAACGTATAAGGATGCTCAGCTGAGGCAATGACTTGTATTGCAGTACCTGTTTTTTTTTTTTTCAAAATCTCAATCCTTCCTGCTTTCTAAAACAGTCACGTCAAATGCACTGTGTAGCAGACAGAGGTGTGCAGTGGTTGAACAAATTAAAAATAATTGTGTCCGTCGGGTTTTATCTGCTTTCTGCAAAGAGTTGGAGCTTCAGACAGGTGTTTTTAAATACAGTTGAAAGACTCTGTTTTTTTGTTTTTTTTAACTGACTGAGGCAGCAAGGTTAAATCAGGTGGATGTCAATGTTGAAGAGTGAACTTATTGTTCCACCCTTCATCATGTAGAATGAAGAGTGAGTAGTCAGTAAAGAAGACGCAAAATCAGACTTTCATATGATGAATATGTATAGTGGCCGCACTGTATGTGTTGTAAGTATGGCATTGTTGCTTTAACAGGAAACATGTTTTAACAGGCTTTCACAGCGGTGGACGCTCTCGCAGATGGAGGAGTGAAGATGGGTCTGCCCAGGAGACTAGCTGTCAGACTTGGAGCTCAGGCCCTATTGGTTAGTTGTGTGCATGTGTGTGTGTGTGTGTGTGTGTGTGTGTGTCCGTCCTCATGTTCTGTAACACTATGTTGATTCTCCTTGATCCAGTGGCGGTCGGTGTATCTCAAGGCAGACAACACAACAGGATTAAATTGCTCCTTTCAGTGCCCCTGACACTGCTACTGTCTCATCATTACTGTAAATTTAATTCATTCAAATAATTAAAGTGTAGGGAAAAAACATTTACATTAGTTAATGTTATTCTGATTCACCAAAAATTGGAGAGAAAAAATTCCAAAGACAGATTTTCATCCCAAAGTTGTTTTCTACAGGATCTTTGCAGAAAATGAATACAGTTTTTAAAAAGGTAAAGGCAAACAAATGTACTTACTGTTCTCCACCTGAGTAGCAACAAGCAATTAAATATTGTATAGCTGACTCCGATGTGATCACACCATCGTCATGTGATCAGTCAAAATAGATGACAGAGATTGACTTGAGACTGTTTTTAATCATGACAGCTGCTTCAGGCTCAGTGCACCGAGCTTCTTTCTGCATCTTCAGCAGCACTAAAAAAGAAAAAATCTTCAGCAGCCTTTTTCTATCGTTTCCTCCTCTTTTCCCACAAAAGCCTTTTCAGATGTTGTTGCATGTTGTAGACAATAAGTAGCCTTGGTTCGAATGTCTCTTCATGTTTGTGTATTTGACTCTGGAGAACACTCACTGTGGCAGTATACCAGTGTTGTCGCTGCCTTGAAAATCTTCACATTAGCCAAGATTTAATTAGGAAGGGAAACTTTGCAGGACATTACCATGCAAGCACGAGGATTTCTGCTGCTGTGTTTGAGAAAACAACACATCCACTTCCTTACACATCTCATCTCATCCCATTTTTCTCTCTTCTCAGGGAGCAGCTAAGATGTTATTGGAGTCGGAGCAGCACCCAGGCCAGCTGAAGGACAACGTGTGCTCACCAGGGGGTGCCACCATCCACGCACTGCACGTCCTGGAGAGCGGTGGCTTCCGCAGCCTCTTGATCAATGCGGTGGAGGCTTCGTGTATCAGGACACGGTGAGAGACTTGCATCTGGAAACGCAATCGCACATGTATCAGTCCATAGATCGTTTTTTTGTTTTGTTTTGCTTTTTTTTTTAATTAAAAATGACACGCTAAAATTTAAATTCCTACCAATTCAATGTTACATTAGTTAAATGGACCAGTATCTGTGCATTAACCTTTATTTTGGCGCACATCTGCCAATATGGTTCCAACATAATCTTTTTGGGAAAGTAATGGTATTTAGGAATCTTTACAATTAATTAATTAATTGTGGCGTTTAATACCACGATTAATTGTGAAAACAAGTAATCGTGACATCCCTATTCTCAACTTAAAAAAAAAAAATCTCCATTCTATATATATTAAACGTCTATAACCTACATATACTGTATGTAACATCCTAATCCATTTTTTATAACAAAACTCCCACCAAATGAATGTAAATATCTCAGGCTCTGTTGAGTGAGCTGTAGCTGCTGTCTTCATGCTTCTTCTTGGTTAAATTGAAGGAAATGTGATTCACAGCTATGTTTGTAACAAAAAAATCTGAGGCCCGGCTTCCCTTCCTTTCACAGGGAACTGCAGTACCTCGCAGACCAGGAGCGTATTTCTCCAGCAGCCATTAAGAAAACCACATTGGATAAGGTGCTCCAGCAGCCAGGGGTCACAGTCAGCAGCGGGGCGGCCAACGGGAACGGCCGGTCGGGGCTCAACCTGTTCAACAATCGCGGCCCAGGAGGAGTCAAGAAGAAGAACTGAGGACGCAGCGGGGCAGGCACACACACGACATGTTACACGTTCAAGTGTACCATGTGTACACACTATTGGACATTACAGTACATCTTAAAACTATTCAGTCGCAGAAAACGAAAATAATGGACTCAGGACAGGTCTGAAATCACATCCAAATTACTTTGCCAAATTATTTATTGTTACGCAGACAGTAAACAGTGACTTGGCGCTCAGGCACACAGGTGTGTTCTGGGTGCATATCTCACAGTTATAGCCTTACGTTACAGCGCTGGATTACTGTCTACAAACACACACCTCCAGATACACGCCGAAGAGCCGGAGTACATTTACAATCTGTTGTCTGTCTGTTGGGGCTCTAGACTATGTAGAGCAGTAATGACTGAGTGGGTCATCATAGGATCGTGGCGCAGGCAGCAGATGGCTGCTGGGATACCATCACGCTGTTAGTGTACGTCTTAAATGTCTTTATTTAAAAACAAATGAAGGCACATTGTGACGGTAGATCATCAAGTACCATCGTTGTGTTTGTAATCAAATAATTATCTTTGTGTGGCCAGCAGTGTTATACTGTTAATGACTGAGTATGGATTGAACAAAATTACAATATCTTTATATTTAGTTGTTTTGATTACCATATGTAAATATCATGGTCTTCATGGATACGGTACCTCCACAATGCTTTACTATGGGGTTTCAAGCACTTCAGTAACATTGTGCCTTTGACTATCTGACTTTTTTTTTTCTTCGTCTTACGCATTAAGGTCATTCCAAGCTTTAACACACTTCTGATGTCAACAGCTTTCCTCAGATCCCTCTGGTCACTTTCTCTCAGCTAGTTGTTGATGTTGTGCTTACCTCATGACATTGTGGGTCTTCAACACCAAATCCTGACCTGTTATCTTGATTTTTTTTTTCTTTTTTAGATGTTTTACAACACAAGCACTTTCTGTATTTGCTATATGGGAATACAATGCTGTTACCTGAAAGTGCTACAGGAACATTTAACGCATCTGAACACCTTGAAGAATATGTTCACATGGTCATGAAGGCATAACATCTGCTGGCAATCCGTCCTAATTTTGTATTTTATATCTATCTGTATATTTTTATCCCCATAATGTTACATGTAATGTCTTCTTTTGTTTGGCATATCGACAGCTAAGTTGGTGTGCCAGTCTAACAGACAATATTAAAGAAGCAGAGTCAAACACTGTTGTGCTGAAGCTCTCTGGGACTCGGCTGAATATGAGAGACGTTTTGATTTTTAATTTGCTTTTCACTTGCTCTTCAATTTTGGTTTTCCACCTTTTGTCTAGCAAAGTTGCTCCTTTCATAGTGTCCGACCTTTCCGCCAGACCTCGGCTAACCAGCCTGTTCCTTAGTGAGTCATAAAGATGCACCCTGGCCTGCAGATGGCGCTGTATGATCAGCGTGACCCATTTGCACATGTTCAAGCAGATCAAGTGGCACTCTTTGACACAACTTCCAGTTGACAGGGACTTAAATTGGCCGTGGTCTTACAGCAAATATCTACACCACTTGACTGTTAAGTGGTGGAGAGAATTAACTGTAGCGCTTCAGTTACACGCTCCACCCGCTCATCATCTACGACCTCACTGGTGTCTTATTTTATCTCCCCTCGTAGGTCACTGCCTCTCGAGTACTTCCCCAAACAGATTCCTCCTCTATCAAACTCAACTGTGCATGTGCCATAAATAATGAGAGCGAATATCTTTTTTCCTCACTGGCCCAGTGATGCATTGTGATTGGCTGTTGTAAGAGGAAACACAGTCCAATTTTAGAAACTTTCTGTCAGCAGGACATATGACCAGTGTGTGTGGGATCCTGGATTTCCCTCTAGATCCAGCCCTCTCCTCTTGCGTCTGTGGGGTCTTCACATTGTCATTACTTAACAAGTTTAGGAACAGACGTAGTAAAAGAGGCTTTACTTCAGTGAAAGCCCTGCATGAGATCATCCTACGTTTTATCAGATGAATGTATTTCAAGTATCAAAACTAAAAATGCTGTTGATATTATTATGAAATATATTGGTCACCAAATGGTTTCTAAGACAAGTCTGAGTATTTATAAGATGATTGATAATTGGGGAGATTTTTTTCTAAGAAAACACAAGTCAAAAAGATTAATCTAATAATTTTCAGTTATTTATATGTACAGTATGTGAAATCATACCCTGAACCTCAGAGACGTTAACTACAGCTATCAGATGAATTAGAAAGTGAGAGGCAGAAGTAGAAAAAGTGGAAATACTCTAGTAAAATAGAGTTACCTGTATTTTCAGTACCAGACTTGAGTAAATCTTACTTTCTATGACCGGGGTGCTGTGAGCCTGCGAACTAAATATCAATGAGTTCTGAGTTTAGTGTGATAGCAGAGCACCCAAGTGCATCTGCATGTGGGTATATTAAGAGACAGTAGCTACAACAGACTCGAAGCCTGTTAAATGCTTTTTACGTATTTGGTCCAGTCCCTGTGCTCCGGGCTGCTACATTTTGGATTAACAGATGCCACTTTGTGCTGGAATGAGATAGGCCTGTGGGTCTATTCAGGCAATACACAGGTGCATAATGGTGAAGTAAAATTGATGGGAGAAAAGTGATGGTTTGTGAAGAGCCATGTCCTCATTATAATTGAGCAATTTATAGCTGTTGTAGGATTAGTTTATTTTTCTTAAACTAATACACACACCAGTGTCCCTTGATTAAATTGCGACCCACATGCTCTCAGGCTGTTTATTTGTGCGTGCAATGGTTTTTCCTCCGCCACTGAAGTGTCTCGGTAATCCCTCTTTTATGCCGAAAGGTTATTCTCCGCTTGCTCCTGCCGCTCTCCGTTAAGATTAGCCATTCCTGGAGAGACTTCCATTTGCCTCTCATTATTAGACTTCTGTTACCTTTGGTTGGTCGCGCGGCTTTGAGCGCCTCTCTTCCACCCAAGGTGAAGAGGATGTGCTCTGTGTCAATCATCTTGACACCGGCGGAGGGTCTAAGATGGCAGTTCAGTGGCAGATAATCCTAGAGTGGAAAGTTTGGGCTGTGTATGTGTGTGCGAGGGGGGATAGTGTGTGTGTGTGTGTGTGTGTGTGTGTGTTTGTGTGTGTGCACGCTCCAGCTCCCAGCATGGGATTTCTTTCCACAGGTAGGCCAGATGCTACCTGTCATCTCCATTCAATCAATGTAATCACTGACCTTTGCAGTAACATGGTTGTTTGCATATCGTATCATGGCCAGGAGGAGAGCCAGAAACCAAGATGAGTGACTAGATGAAGGAGCTTTTACTTTCTTTATATGTTTCCCTCCTCCTCCATCACCTCCACCACACATCCACCTGATCTTCTCTACAAAAAAAAAAGAAACTTTCAGAGATGAGCAAGAAAATAGGTATTTGTTTGTTTGCGGCGACTCAGTCTTCCATGTTCCTGTTTCGCTGTGTGTGTGTGTGATGTTGTCAGTAATGCGTGTTTGTCGATCTCTGGGCTGATACAGTATCAGCTTGATGCAGCTTTCTGGTGAAACGGTTGCAGAAAAGAGGAAGCTCTGATGGTTACCACAGAGTGGATGAATCTGCACTATGGGCTTCTCTCTAATGCCAACCTGCAGCGCACGGGTCCGGAGCGCTCAGGTAGACGCACACCCAGTGCTCCACTGATGTCTGTTAAGGAATGAGACATCCACAGTGGTGGCATCAGGGAGTGTTCAAAACACTTCCACTCATGCAAACATTATTTGGTTTTAATGATGAATTTAGATACAATTACATTTTGTCTATCAGTTATCAAACTACACTCAATAAGTTAATTACTTACAAACGTGTGCAGAACGCTCCTGTTGTTCACCTGGGTCAAGGAAGGAAGGAAGGACAAAGGGAAAGATGGGAGGAAAGAAGGAAGGAAAAATGGAAGGAAAGAGGAAGGAAGGGGAAAAGGATTGTGTAAAGAAGGAAGGGAGAGAGGAATGAAAGAAGGAAGGATCATGGAACAAATTGGGTCAGTTTGACCCAGAAAGACAACAGGAGGGTTAATTATTTTGTAGAAGCCAGTTTGGCAGAAATTACGGCTTTGAGTCTTCTTGGATAAATCTCTGTGAATGTTACTTGCCTGGATTTGGGCAGTGCATCCCATCCTTCTTGGCAGATCCTCTCAAGCTCCGTCACATTGGATGGGAAGATGTAACATGGAGCTTAAAGGGATAGTTCACCCAAAATTCAAATTTCACTCATTATCTACTCACCCTCATGTTGACTAAGGGCTGGGAGAGTCCTTCCGTGCCTTCTCTGAGTTACAGGGGGGCTCGGTGCAGCACTGCATGTCCATATGATGGTTGAGAACAGGGCTCACTTTTCTTCATCCAAAAAGACACACCAAAACCATCCAAATACCTCCACACTCGTCTGTAATGTCCCTCTTGTATTGAAGCCCCAACATGAGAAATTGTTCCGAAAAAAATTAAATAAGTATATGGGAGCTTCTGCTACAAACAAGCTTGAAACATAGACTTATTTAATTTTTTTCGGAACAATTTCTCATGTTGTGGCTTCAAGACAAGAGGGACATTACAGACGAGCACTATGGAGGTATTTGGATGGTTTTTGGTGTGTCTTTTTGGACGAAGAAAAGTGAGCTCCGTTCTCAACCGTCATATGGACATGCACTGCTACGCCGAGACCCCCTGTAACTCAGAGAAGGCACGGAGGACTCTGAAACTTCTCCCAGCCCTTAGTCGACATGAGGGTGATAATGAGTGAAATTTGAATTTTGGGTGAACTATCCCTTTAAGTCTGAGCTTCAACAGGCAGAATCGTCCTAAGGCCACTCCAGCATTGCATTTTTCTCTGTCTGTATGCTCGTTGTGCCGAAAGGTGGAGGAGCAGGGTTTTCTCTGTTTTGCTGCTTCCTGACTCATCTCCCTGTCCCTGGAACTGAGAAGCCAATCATAGCATGACGCCATCGCTGCCATGCTTCACTGTGGTGATAGAGTTGGCTGGATGATGAGCAGTGCTGGGTGTTCTCCAGACAGAGTCTTTGGACTTCAGCTTGGAATTAATTTTTTGTCTCATCAGACCAGATCAGAGTCCTTTAAACGCCATTTGGCAAACCCCAAGTGCACTCTGATATGCCTTCTCCTCAAGAGTAGCCTTGCTCTTTAATGAAAAGCTTAGAGCTGGCAGAAATGGCAACTCTGTCTATTCACAATTAAATGACCAAGATCAGAACCAATGTAATGTGGCGAGTTCACATTTCCTCCTCAAAACTGCAAATTAACCTCTAATCAGAGAAGTGAGTAAAATGTACATTACTTCCCTCAGACACGTAGTAGAGTGTAATGTAATGTAGAGAGGAATTTAAATACTGAGTTCAAGATACTCAGAAGTACCAACTTGGTTACTTTCCATTCCAAATGACACACAAGTCACTTCATTTACTTGTTATTCGCTGGTTTTATGTGTGAATAATCAGAGCCTCTACAACTGATAGTGTCAGATAGGTGTTGGAGAGTAAAAATCACAGTCTTTGCCAACATAGTGGTATTATACAACTAATGCAAAGTGATGGACTCAAGTGTATCACAGTTTTAGGACCATTTACTGTATAGTGATATATTCCCTCAGCAACTGCAGGATGTTAGCCATCCCTCAACACTTACACTCATAGACTCAGTTTATGCTGCTAAAATGTCTGGAGCTCTTTCAGAATGGAAAGTTATTCCTTTTAATAGATGTTTTTCAGAGGGGAATTACAATTAATTTATCCTGGAAATACTGTTTTGAATCTAATACTAAAGTGACCTAACCTGCTGTATGATATTTAATTTCTGTATTAGTCATTTTGTAAGAAAAAAAAAAACCCAATCCAAGTTCAAGTGATATTTCAAAATTAATCTTTACTTTCAGCAGCCTGGCAGAAATTTCCTGTGACTCCTCAAAGGCCAATGGACGTCCAAGAGTAAATATCAGTCACTGAATATGTAAAACCACCTATTTCTATAAACAGAGTGGCATTATCTGTAAATAGGCTGCTAATATCGGTTGAGTGCTTTCTTATCTTGAATGGAAAGTGAGTGAGGTTTTACAGCAGTGGAAATGGAATATTGATTAACAGCTGTCCCATACGTTTGGATTTGTTTTTAATGTACAGTAATAGTATATCAGTATATGGGTGGTGTATGATTTGTGATCAGTTTCTCAACATCAATGGTCCTACATTAATTTTGTTTTTCCACTAAAGATGCTAGGCAGCTATCAGACAAAAATAGCTGCAGCTGGCTGCAAAAACGCAGGATTAACAAAGAATGGATATGTTAATTGCAAATGTTAATGATATATAGCCTATATAAGGTTAGGGGGGGGGGTCAAGGAGAATGTCAACATTTCGTGCAGTTTTTGTGAACCTGACGACGAGTGACGGTTTGTTCTGTGTAACCTGAGTCAGGAACTCATGGTTTTTGATACTGCCATTTCATGTCCTTCTTTTAGGGGAAGTGATACAGTGATAGGAATCTACGTGTCAGTTGGATGTTTTCTGCAACATGGCTAAAAAGCCTAAGAAAGAGGGCCTGCAAGTGTAGGCTATGCCCTTTCTTCTTTTTTGGTGTCTGTTTTTCACTTTCTTAGAGCATCTCAGTTTTATAGACAAGTGCAATTCCATCACAACAATAACAACAACAAAAAAAAACTTCAGGTGGAGAGAAATGTAGGCCTACCACATTTTCTCAAACTTTGATGTCATATTTAATCAAAAACAAAATTGTTAAATTTCCCTGTAAAACTGGTGGCATCGTTTTCATTTTTATTTGTTTTTAAAAACTTTTATTTACTTCACTGTGTACAGTTGTTGGAGCCAATCAGTGCTTCAAATGTTCGCTCTAAGTATAGACATTTGCACAGAGGTGGGGCTGCCTTGTCACACTTTCCACTCTGACTGTTGTGAGAACAGTCCATCACACAGTAGTAGTGTCTCATGTCTCTTTAAATGCGGGTTGCGTAGATCCTTCATGAATGAAACCATGTGATCCAAACATCATTTGACGTCTGGCGCCTCCGACCATAAAGGAGTGGATATAGAGACCTGCGAGAAGGCGTGAGCGGAAAAAAACATTTCTCCAACTGTCTCTCCTCCACACCGGGTCGACCAACCATCGGCGAACCCCAACCTTCCGAAGGTGCGGTGGGCGAAAGGCGCGCCGGTTTGACTTCTGGTGAGTCAGCTTGGTCTAAATCAAAACTGAAATTCTTTCTTTAAAACTGCTGAATATAGCCGTGCTGTTTTGCTGAGTGTGCACGGCCAGCGCCGCTGCCATGCTGTTGTCGCCGCCAAGTGCGGTCGCACTTATTTTGCCGCTTGTCCCGGTGCGTTGCCGCTGCCGCTGCCGCCGCAGCAGCAGCAGCAGCAGCAGCAGCGGTAGACCTACTGTCCTGTTCAGCCGAACTGGCAGCGGTGCCGCTGCCGTTTAAAGGGCAGCAGCCCGGTAGTGCTGAATCATCACGAACCGGTCGTCATCCAGCTCCGTACATGCTCCACCGACACCGGGTCGGTCGCTCGACCGCCACGCCGACCGACCAGCCGGCTCTTTCGTAAGAGCAGAGACAAAGGGGGTGTACTGTACGTTACGCTGTGTAGGGCTGTCAAGCTTAAAGAGAAGCCATGTGTCGGAATTAGAGACCGCGCGGGGAGTTCGAGAGCGAGTCCGCGTCCTGTGCCGCTGGTGCGCCGGGGGATTCCCTGGTTTTCTACCGACTGAATGACTAAATGTTTAGAAAGGTGAAAGAGAGAGGGGCTAGGGGACTGATGTGAACGTAGAGTAACAACTTAGGACGGCGGAAACCCTGGAAAACAACACATCCTAACCCCAGCGTTAGCTCCTCCGACTGTCCTCTCCTCGGGTGCTGAAGCGGCAGCGGTGGCTCGGACTGGAGCGACCTGCTCACCGACTCTTGTCTGTCGCTGCTGCTGCTGCTGCTGCTGCACAGGTAAGATGGACAGTCAGCTTTTCTTAGGTTTGCTTGGTTTTTTATATGTTTTTTGTTTGCGGGTGTTGTGACTCCCGGGGTAAAAGGGGTAACCTTTCGTCTACGCGCTGCTTGCTTAGTTGGCCGTGTGACATTAGTAAAACATGTATGAAAAAAAGGTGGGGGCAGCGACAACAACAAACAGCCCGGACTGTCATTGTGTTGTAAGTGTCAACCGTCCGGCGGCTAGCCGCTGAACACGTCCTGGCTGCCGGTGAGAGGACACCGGTCGGCGGTGACTCCGCCGGAGCCACTGTTGTGACATTTGCTTTGTGTCAGCCGCCGTTCTTCCGACAGGCCTCCGGTTCATGTGCATCTACTGACATTAGGTTGTACATTTGTTTTATTTATGTCTGAGGGAGTTGCTCTGTCGTGTGTACACGGGAGATATTCGGTCTATTTCCTGGCGAGCCTTGTCGTACACCGGCTGCGCTCGCGACAGAGATGCTGATTCATCACAACGTTGTTATTTCTCAACATTTGCGCGAGCAGAGCGGAGGCATGAGGGAGCCATGGCAACAACATGGCACCGGCGGCAGGCAGGCAGGCGGACAAAGGTCTGGCGAGAGGGAAGGAAGAGCTCGGTTTATACTGGGGGCTTGGCTCTGAAATTAATAGGCCCGGTCATGTAGTGGATGTTGATGCGTCTCTTGGATAATTAGAGGACATGTGGGCTTTAGAAATGAGTGTTTAAAATGTGACTAATGATAAATATGTTCGGTTTTTCCCCCCGTGAGGTTTTTGGTTATTCAAATTAATTGTCAGTCAGTGGATTTAAAGCACATGGGAACAATGTTGCACACAGGCATGATAAATAACACGCACACTAAATTATTTAGTCGCTTAACCTGTTTTTTTTTTTCTTCTAACTTTTGTTTTATAACTGGAACAAAAACAATCTCACACAGTCACGAACAGCCAGTGGTACCTGCGCCCCATGATGCTGTGTGGTGACCTCGCTCACTTTTTATTTATTTAGTTTGCACATGAAAAGTCCACCGTGTGCATGAATATAATTGAGTAAATGTGGTCAAAAACAAATAGATGCTGGAGGGAAGGACACATCCTCATGGCAGTTAATGTTGGACATTGACTGGCTGCACACAGGCTTGTGCTAAAAAAAGAAAGAAAAACACCTCAATGAACTATATATAATGCCTTGCAAAAGAATCTCCTGTGATTGATCTCTTGAAGATGGGCCGTTATCAGCTGCCTGGTAGCAACCCACATGAGCAGTGCAACTCTTAAACACAGAAGAGTAATAGGGAAGCTCTGTGGGCACAAGAAAAACAGAAACTTCACCCCCTAATGACTCCATAACAGCAGCTTTAGTTAGAGTCAGCACTCTGCGGAGTGTATCAAAAGTATGTAGTAAGCAAGTTGGCAAGTACTGTAATAGAGGGTCATAATGATGAAACAGTTGTATCAGTATTGGAGAGAAGAGCACCCCAACCCCCCCTTACTGTCTTTCTCCCTCTCTCTCATACACACACACACTTTTCCCATTTCCTTTTCTCATTGCGTGTATGCACACACACAACCTAGGGGCTAAGCTTTTTATACTTGGTATCAGTATTTAATCAGTGCTTGAAGTGCATTTCTCTGTCAAGTACTTTCCCCACTTCCCTGGTGTTCATGGTAATTGAACGCTGACCAATGCTTATGTGTGCAACTTTGCTGATGGTGGCGGAGCGGCAAGGCGCGCAGAGCAAGGGGGATGAAGGAAGAGGGAGGAAGAATGAGAGATGGGATTTGCGGAGAGATTGAGAACAAGGACCTTTTTGTCTTCAAGGCATTCCCCTGAAAATGCTGAGGCGAAGCAAATGCGCTCTCGCTTGACAGATGGCGTTTTCACTTGTTACTTACCACAGCTAGTTTCTTTGCCTTGTCGTGTGCATGTGTGTGTGAGTGTGTGCAGAGGGAGTAGGAGATATAAAAACACCTATAAGATGCTAAGATCCAGTTGCTGTAGGGGTTATGTGTGTGTGTGTGTGTGTGTGTGTGTGTGTGTCTGTGTGTGTGTGTTTGTGCGGAAAGGAAACAGTGTATAGTGTGAGTTCTTTGAATTTGGGAGATGTAGAAAGTAGCAATGGGAAGTGGTATTACTACCAGTTGGCCATTACAACATTTTGCACTTGGCAGTTGATTTGTTTCCATCCCTTCGGTGTCGACCCGAGGCTTCTGTGTGTGTGTGTGTGTGTGTGCTCATATAAACGTGTTTGATTCCCTGCCTGTGCATGGGTCAAGTTGATGAAACACTGTGTAAAACTTCCTCTGGCTATGTGAGGAAGGAACGAAGGGACAGGAGCTAAGCTTTAAGACAGGTGTTTATTCCAGAGGAAAGAGACTTACATTGACAGTTAAATCAGTAGTTGAATAATTGATTAGTAAATCAATTGGTCACAGTTCTCATCAGTGAACAGCCATTTAAGTTTTTAACATTTCCAAATATTACAAGTTCCATCCTCCAAACTGTGCATATTTGTTCCTGTTTTATGTCTCTATTTAGACGGTTGCACAGATGACCTAGAAGTAGTAAAGGGCATTTTTCACATTTTTTCACATTTATAGAAAATAATCTTTTTTTTTTTAAGTATATTTTTGGGGCTTTTAATCCCTTTAAATGATAGCACAGTCGAGAGAGAGACAGGAAAGGGGGAGGCAGAGAGGGGGAATGACATGCAGGAAAGGGCCGCCCCAATGCGGGATTTGAACCGGGGCCGCCTGCAGTGAGGACTATATAGCCTCAACGTGGGGCGGCAGCTCTACCAAGTGAGCTAAATGCCGTCCCTATAGAAAGTAATCTTAAAATATATCACAAATGAAAATAATCATTAGTTGCAATCCTGTTCTTGTTATTATCGATGCACTATTGTTTTAAAAACTTTTCGTCTGAATTTCGGTTTACAAGGAAAGGCTGATGGTAATAATGATCTCCTGTCTTACTGACTGCATGCCGCTAAGACAGAGCTACGTTTTGACAATAGTGTGCTAATAAGAGTTTTGTTACTTATACACATAGTATAACTATATTTTATTTGACATCTTAGATTAAGACATATAAAAATATGATTATGCAAAATACATCAGTCTTGAAGAAAATAAGACACAATCTAATATTAGAAAAATTCAAGGGAATGTCTAATTAAGACATAAACAACATGAAGAAACTGAACATTACTGCAAACTAACATTGTGGTTTGTAGCAAAACATTAAGGTTCAATACACAGCCTAAAGTGTCAATGATTTGTTTATTCAAGTCTGTAATCCTGAGGTGGATGTTAATAGTTAATCATGTTTTGGTGTTGTATTACAATATGTTTTTGTGTTGTTTTAAAATCCTCCCCAGCTCTTGGATTATATTAAATACGAAGATTCACAATGGCAGCGTTTATTGCACAGCTATAGCACTGGATTGCATTTGATTGCACAGGTGTTCCCAATGTTATGTCCGTCTCGTGTGTCTGTGTTTGTGTATGCGTAAGAGAGTTAATGTCGGGGAGATCATTTCTAAGTGGTGTCTGCGTGTTTATGATCTTGTTTACTGCTGGGATCCATTTCTGATGAAGTCTTGTTATGCTTGCAAATTTCTGAGAGTGAGAGAGAAGTAAAAAAAGAGGGAAGTAAAAGCAGGAATAAAAGATGGAATTAGAGAGTGGGTGAGAGAGAGAGAGGCAGAGAGAAAAGGAAGCACTGGGGCAGATCAATAGTTGAGTGTTTTTTCTCCACAGTAATGATGAAATATGGTGTAAGCAGATCTGGTGCATAATCATTGCTGTGCTCCACTGTTTTTTTCTGCTTCTGTGTGAGTGTGCTGCTTGTCCTTGTGTTATTTTGAGTTTGTGTGTGTGCGCGTGTGTGTGTATGTGCGCGTGTGCCTTGTGCCTGTTTGTGTGTGTGTGTGTGTTCGTTCAACGTACCTACCATCCCTCCACAAGTGTCTTGACTCCTTATTTACATAACCTCCCTGAGAACCGGAAAATGTATGAAATCAAAGATAAATCCCATTGCAACATGCACAAGAAGTCAAAGGGATTAGGAAATAGAAAACAAGTTGAAGTTCAGTCTAAGTGCCTCACATTAGTGATCTGACCGTCTGTCCTGCAACGGCTGTGGTGTGTTCAAATACCCAGCTGATCCTCTGTATCAGTGGGGTCACTATTTGAAACAAACTCTCATGTTTTCCCTCCAAGGACCAGTGGGTTTGTTGCAGAGCTTTTTGAGAAGACTCCAGTTAAAGGAGACCACTCTGTGCCACACATACACACACATACACACATACACACATACACACTCACATAGTTCACATACCATAGCCAGGATTTTGTTTTGCATGCAGGGCTGAGATATTGAGCATGGCGTGTAGCTGTGGAGATGCAAGGCCCTGGTAACAGGAACATCCGTACCAGCGGTTGTCTACCAGTTGCATCATTTTATGCGCCAACTTGCCGCATTTTTTAACTGCAGTGTGACGATCCCAGGATTGTGGTATGAGTTTCTGAACCTTTAAAAAAACACACACACAAAGTGTGGATCAATGCCAAGGAGTAAAGAGGGGGAACAAAGATATGAGTGGGCCTCAAATGGAGCGCCAGCTCTTTGCTTTCACCTGTGGCATAAAATTATTCCTGTGCAATGACAGGTTTCCACAGAGTTTTAATATCTCTGTTCACATGAAAGTCTACTTTGGAAAGTAGCAACACATCAGACCTGCTCTGAACTGATGTGAGGGGTATTACATGTGCTGTCAGGTTTTACTTATTAACCATTTTTAACGACGACACCTGATGAGATTTAGTTGTGTAGCACCACATGTTGCTTTGCCTTCCCCTTTTCATCCTTGTATTAACATCTCAAAGGCGCATTTTTATTCACTCATCCCTTGTCTGTGTTTGTGCGCAAAGTTTACAACTAACAATTATTTTCATTGTCGATTAATTGCAGATTAAGTTTGTGAAAATGCCAGAAAGTGCAATAAAACTTCACATCACACGTACCAAATGTCTTGTTTTACCGGGCCAACAGTCCAAAGCCGTCATAGGTCCAAGTTGCCATCAGAGACAGCAAAGAAACGTTAACTCTATAGAAGCTGGAATCAGTGAATTTGGGGTCTTTTTGATGAAATAACAACTTTGATGATGAACTGAATATCAAAAGCTGGAAAACATAAAACAGGATTTGCTCAATGTACCATCCGAGTGAAAAATGAGTTACATTCAGATTTCCACTATGTTGCTATGGCATTGTACGATCAAGAAGAAGTACATCTAGATGATGCACAAACACTACGTGAACTGTCGAAGGTATAGGGGAAAGTCTTGCTCACGGTATAAACTTTAGGTTTGCAGCATGAGACGTAGCTTGTATGAAAAGTGCTTTAGAAATAAAGTTTGATTTGATTTGATTCGATAAAACTATACTAACTAAATTGGCATCACGTACAGTAGACACATGCACATGCACACACCTATACCTGTGTGTGTGTTTGAGTGTGAGGCCCAAACAGGAAACCTTAAAGCCCCAGTGTGTAACTTATTTGGCTTCTTATTAGCAAAAATCAGCTCTCCATGAGCTGCAAACCAAACACATCACCTCCTGATGTTATATATCGGCCACGAAGCCTCAGTCGACACGTCCTCATTAACGTGACTGGTAATGATGAATGCAACCCCACCGTGCTTACCTTGCTGTTGCACTCAAACTTTCTCTTTGTCTCAGGTTAGTACTGCTGACCGGGGGATGTGCTGCGTCCGGGGGAAATAAACTTAACATGTCGTTTAACTTATTCCTGTCTCCCTCGCAGCCCTCTGTTTGTTATCCCCACGCACACACAAAAGAGAGAACCAACTTAACCTACGGTACATGCATTCCCTCCTCTTCAAAAGGAGAAAAAAAAAAAAACACGATGAAAAAAAAAAGGAGCCAGAGCTCAATTGCCTGACAGTGCAGTTTTTTTTTGCTTGTGTTGGGAAATTTGTCATCACACTCCGACTTACTACCTGGAATGGGAAAAACGTGTCGACGCCAGGACTTTTTCTCGCCTTTAATAACACACTTGCACAAACACTGTCTCGCGCACACTTAAGCAGCACACACACACACACAGAAACAGATACACACAATACCCTTTTTGAACTCTCAGAAAAGTGTGAAAGTGATCGCTCTTCCCTCTCCATATATTATAATATGTATATGAGGCAGCAGACTGGTCTTCTCCTTCTCTTCTCCCTGTGTTTTCCTCGTCTCCTCTGTCTGTGTTATCATGCTTATTTCACGCTCTGCATACCTCCCAGTTAATAGCTTCCTGCTCTCTCTCTCTCCACACAGACACATGTGCGCACCACACACAGCTCAAACCGGTGTGTTCTCTTCTCTCACCCTCTCTCCATGGTCCTGTATCTCTGCTCCCTCTCCTTCCACACACAGGTTGCCATTATCGCCGATCTGATCCCTAATTCTCAATTAGCCTCCACACAGTGCTCATTGTTAATTATTTACCAACTCCCTCAGCACCCATGGGCCCACAGTTAGATCAATGAGTTCAGGCACTGCTGCCTTCTTTTTTTTTTTTTTTTTTTAAACAAAAGCGAGGTGGACTGGACAGCAGCCAGGAGCTGAGTTTTGTGGCTCCTCCCTGAGGTTTTAATTCACACTCCTTACATTCTGCTCTCTTTGTGCCTTTCCATCATGTCCGCTCTGTCCTAACATGTGTCTTATTCGCTGCCTCTCTCTCTCTCTCTGGCTGCCATCCTTTGTGTTCTTCATTATTGCTCCGAGAGTTGCCTGAGGGAGGAGACACAGTTAAGGCAGTTGTTATGGTGGGGATTATTCAATAAAGACAGACTTGCCACTGCATCACAAATGACTTGTGTGACTCTTACCATCTATTCTTGATCATCCTGACTGTACGCTGCCTTGTTTATGCTCGCGTATGTCTACACCCACACACACCAGCCCCCGGGTCATTTTTGAAGCGCCTAATCTGGCTATTTATTTTTTTCCTGTGTGTGTGTCGGTGCAGCGTGTCACCAGCTTTTAAGTAGGAAGTCTCTTTCTAAGAAATTCCTGTCTGCGTGGCGGCGGCGGTGGCCGGAGCAAAAGGTTCTCTCAAACAGGATTAATTAGAGCTCTGTCTGAGGCCGCACACACACACACATGCACATGCACATGCACACACACACACAGTTTGTCATCCTGTTTGTCTGCACTGAATGAAGAGAAAGGAGTCCTGCTCTATGTCTTGTGCTGTTTCCTGTGCTCTTTCATCCATCTCTATAAGTCCTATGATCACTGAGCTCACCTTCTGCCTCCTGGTTTCATCCCTTCTCCACCACTTGATTTGTCTTTTTTTTTATACTTCATTGCAAGGCATCAACCTTCACATACATAATCAGTCATTTCATTTTCTTTGCAATATTGTACCTTGCATTTTTCCCCCCTTTTTGTCCAGGTATACAAAGTAAATAACAAACCATTAAGTTAACAGACAAACATATAGACGAGGCAAACTGGTATTTCCCAAATGAAGATCTCAAAGAATGGGGGGAAAAAAACAAACAAAAAAAACTAATAATAATAATAACTACATAAATAATAATATAACAGAACAAACTAAAATAAACTAATGGGAAAATATAAGGTGGTGTATATGCATGACCATTTAGTTCATCTCCTTAATTTGATTAAATATTTCCACTGTTTTATCAGCCTTTCTTTACTGTATAGCTGATTCCAAATATGTATTTGTTCCCTATTTATAAAAGTTAGTCTGTCCATCTCTAAACTTTGTTCTGCTGTTAACCAATTGGGTGTATTTGATAGTTTCCATGCTTTGGCCACCTGCTTCATAGCAGTTACTCTCAGTATATTAAAAAAAAATAAATGTCAAGACTTGATTTGTCAACAGGACAGGATGTGAAGCTGTTCTCGTGTGTGTGTGTGTGTGTGTGTGTGTGTGTGTGTGTGTGTGTGTGTGTGTGTGTTAGAGAGCAGAAGGTTGCGGGGCAGAGAGAGAGAGAGGTGGTCAGCAGTAGTTTCATTGCACTGGATCAGCTTCAGAACTTTTCTAATTGGAGGTTTTAGTCGTGGTCGTTGCTGAGTTCAGGGTTTTTCTTTTTTTTTTTCAACCCCAATCCCCCTCCATCCATTCCTCCCTCCTTGGAAACCACCACCACCGCTGCCACCCCCCTCCTCCTCCTCCTCCTCCTCCTCCTTCTCCTCCACCCCCCCACCCAACAGCTAAGCTCTTACAAATGTGTTGAGGATGCATTTTCACTCAAACACTTTCCCACCCCCTCCTCCTCTTCTGTCTCTGCCCCCCCCCTCCCTTCGTCCTGTTCCTCCTCATCGGTGTACCTCCCTCCACACACACCCCCCCGCTCCCCCTCCTTCCTCCTCCTCCTCCTCCTCGTTCCCCCTACTCACTTGCCTCTCTTTTTCTTCTCTTCTTCCTCCCTTGTCATTTGCACTCCCCACCCCGTCCTCCCTCCGTACTCAGCATTTTTCTGGGCTGTGGGTGTGATGTCTCCGCTGTAACGCTAATCAGCTCTGGAGACGTCAGCATTCTTTCAGTCCTCCTTCACCACCACGAGCCCCCCCACCCCCTCCTCCTCCACCTTTCTTACCTAGTCTTTCTTCACCTTGCTATCTTACCAACTCCTCGCCCTCTTTTCTCCTCTTTTCTTATCTTTTCTTCTCCTCTAGCGATATTTTTTACTCATTTCCACTGCTTATCACCTCCTCTTCCATCCCTGTCTCCGTGTCCCGTCCTCTCTGTGTGTGTGTGTGTTTGTGTGTGTGTGTGTTGATTCTCCACTGTAACCGTAAGCAGCTCTGCTCTTGAGTCGTCAGCGTTCTTTCGGTTGCTCCATAAAAATACAGCCTGCCACAGCAGAAAAGCTGTCTGTTGTAGCAACAGTGGCTGTGGCATTGACCACACCGCAACGACCACCCCGCAAGCATTATGGGAAGGACACCTCTGGCACTTGTGTGTGTGTGTGTGTGTGTGTGTGTGTGTGTGTGTGTGTGGCTGTGTATGCCCCCAAGATGAATGGCGATGCCTTTGCTCAGCAGATGATCCTTAACCTGGGTGACTTACACATGGCCCCAGCTCTCAGAGAACACACACACACACACACACACACACACACACACTAGTTTACTGCAGTTTTATGCTGTGGTGTAAGTCAAGTTTTTTTGTCACCTAAGCTTGATGAAATAGGACCTCAACTTAATATACAACCCTGCTCTCCGAGTGTACACAACTAATACTACTGAGGCCACTGCAGATGCACTGATTTGTGCATCTGTAGTTGGAGAGACAAACTGTAGAGTGTTCTTGTAAAACAAAAAAACTAAACAAAACGTTACGTTATAATTGTTAGTAACTCTCTGACAATGCCACATTGATAATGCATTATAAATATAGTTATAATGTGTTATAATTGTCTTATAAACGTGTATAACTATTTTATAACAATAAGCATAACACATTATAGAGCATTTTATAACAGCTCATAAGGTCAAGTATTACAGTACTTCATGACTTCTGGTCCCTTGCTAACCGTTTGGTAACACTTTGATGCCTATTTCTATAACGCATTATAACCATACTTATGAGTTATAATGCAGTTATAGCACTGTATAACTATAGTTATAAACACTCATAAATTATCATAATGTTTTATAACAATAATCATAAAGCATTTTATCATGACTTATAATGTCAGGTATTATAATACGTTATAATTGTTAGTAACTCTCTGACAATGCCACATTGATAATGCATTTTAAATATAGTTATAATGTGTTATAATTGGGTTATAAACGTGTATAACTATCATTATAAACACTCATAAATTATCATAAGGCTTTATAACAATAAGCATAACACATCATAGAGCATTTTATAATGGCTTATAAGGTCAAGTATTAGTGTTATGCTTATAAGTAAGTGTTATGCTTATTGTTATAAAGCCTTATGATCATTTATGAGTGTTTATAACTAGAGTTATACAGTGCTATAACTGCATTGTAACTCATTATAAGTATGGTTATAATGCATTATAGAGCCGCAGTGCCAATCTTTTTGAACATTTTGAACTCAGTGTTGTTGTGTCTACTTGTATGAAGTCTTCTCTTCCTTCACTGGTACATTACTGAGGTTCATGCCACGCTCCCTACAGCTGTCTGTCTGTCTGTCTGTCTGTCTGTCTGTCTGTCTGTCTGTCTGTCTGTCTGTCTGTCTGTCTGTCTGTCTGTCTGTCTGTCTGTCTGTCTGTCTGTCAGCAGAATAATGGAACACAGCTGGCAGGACTGTATATGTTCACATACGTTGAGGCTTAGCAGTATGAGAGGTCAGAAACGCCACAGGATACCTTTAACTCACAGGAATTTTGATGATATGTCAATCAGCTCAGTCATTTTCTTTTAGCGATAAAATGCCAAACGTTCACTGGTTCCAGTCCCCAGAATGTGACTTTGAGCTGCTTTTCTCAGTCACATTTGGTAGTTCACATGCACCAAACTGAATGTCTTAGTGTAATGTCAGCTCTGGGACAATTTTCAGATGATTTAAATGGCATAGCATTAGTTGGTGCATTGAAACAAAAATAATATATTATTCTATTTATTGGGCAAATATTATAGAGACAGTCACAAGACAAGGGAAGGGAGACATGGCTAGGACAGGCACCAAATATGGATGTTGCAATTCTGTCTCATTCCACCCAGACATCCTAATGACAAATTAGCTGAAAATGATGATAAACACGATGATAAACATTTTCCTTAAATGATCATTGTGACTTGGATGGACGAAACTCATCCAGTCATGTTCACATCTAAATCTGGTGCATGTTTTTGTCTTTATTCAATAAATTTACAAGCTGCAGACAGTAATGCATTTGGAGATACCAAAAATGACTACAAAGGAGCTGCACCAGCAGATCTAGATACCTTTTGTGCGCCTGCAGCAATGCCTTTATGCTGGTTGCTTTAATCTGATACAACAACAAAACAAAACCCCCCAAATTTTAATTGTGTTGTCAAATATGGACTCAAACCTCTGAGCAAGGCATGCATCACACTCTGCACGTATCATGCATTGTTTATCACTTTCAACGCAACTACAATTGCACATTTGTGTGTTTGCAGTCGACCGTTTTGCGTGTGTGTTTAATCATGCCCCACTGGCATGGCGGCAGGGGAATGTATGGATGTGTGTGCAATGTGCATGTGCTTGCCGATATGCTTTTTGTTTGTATGCAGATGGAGCTGGGGGGGGTTGGGGTTGGTTGGGGTTTGGGCACTTGGGAAATAAACCAGTGCCTGGCAGGAAAACAACCTCCTTTTGCCCCCTCTGTTTTCACTAACCCCCCTCTCCCACCTCGCTACTCTACCCCCACCCCCAACATCCACCCTCACTCTTCGTGTCTTTGATCCATCTATTGTGCGAAGATGCTCCTCCAGCTGTGGGAGGCTGCATCCCAACAACACCATGAGTGCAGTGGTACGCAAGGATGGAGGACACTCAGGAGAAGCTCTTTATAGACACGCTTAAATGAAGAGTGTTTATAATTGACCGGCCCAAACCCATTAAAGCCATGCTTGAGGTAGTGAAGTTAAACGCTCTGAATTAGGCACTTCCACTGCTCTATCATAGAAAAACCTCAAGCCTAGCGCTGCCGCTCCTTCTCACATATTCTTCGTCATTTCACTGAATTTTTTAACAGAATTTTTAAGTTGCACATTTGATGTGTTTTGCGTGCATGCACGATTTACTCGTATGTGCTTGTGTGTCGGTACGGTTTTCTTTGATCTACAGCTATTTATAACTGTAGGATTTGTGGCAGTGCACGTACAAACACTCACGCACCCTCACAGACAGACAGACAGACAGAGGTGCATTGTGGGGGAGGCTCACTGGCACTCGGTGCCTTTTGACAGAGAGGAATAAGAATGAACAAGAACAGACACATTACCTCGTGTCACTTCAATGTCATCCCCTCCCCAAACAAGGAGCTTTTTTCTAAATTACACGTCTTGTGAATGAATGTAGATATGTATATATGTAATATGACTCAAAATTTAAAAAAAAAAATCTGCCTCTTACTTTTTTAAAACTTGCCCTGGTATGGAATTAGAGTATAAATATATTACAAGGAGAGAACAGACCGTCATCACACTGCAAAAATTCAAAATCTTTCAAAGAATATTTGTCTTCTTTCTTGTCAAAATGTCTAATTTCTAGTCAAAGCTAATCTCTTTCCACTTAAAATAAGATTCATCACCTATAAATGTACTTGTTTTTAGATAATTTTCAATTGTTTCAAACAAATTTTCACTTGAAAAAATTTGAAAAATCGGCCAATGAAAGCAAGTTTTTTGTGCTTGTAATAAGGAAGAAAATGTTGCTCTAGATTTTTCAACTTATTTTAAGTGAAATTATGCTTGAAAGAAATAAAACGTGTCTAAAAACAAGCTACTTTTTAATGTGATGAGTTATATTTTAAGTATAATGAGATTAGTTTTGACTAAAAATTACATTTTGATTAGAAATAAGACAAATATTCTTGGTAAGAGTTTTTGCAGTGCAGCGGGTCAGCTGAACTAAACTTCTGATTCAGCAGTATCAGGTGCAGCAGTTTGGCCGGAGAACAGCCTTTGGTTTTTTTTTTTGGTTTCCTCATGTTTTAAGGACAAACACATTTCACCAATCACATGCAAGCACATTCTCATCATGTTACCCCCCCCCCCCCCCCACCCCCCCTCCCTCTCTCTCCCAACCCCCTCAATCCCTCCCTCTTGGGCACACCCTCAAATAGAAAGTGACAGAGGAGGGCAGAAATTTGCGTGGCAGGAGAGAGAGATGGGGGGGATGGGGGGGTTGAGGATCAGGAATCTGCTGAGTCATCATGACTGGTCTCATGATGATCGCTCAGCAACAGCAACAATAGCTGTCCTTTATCGAACACACACACACACACACACACACACACACAGGTCTGACTCTGAGAGATGAGAGCCAGACCAATGCGCCACACAAAGCATCTCATTGAGCGCTGGTGGAGATGCTCATCTGTGGAGCTGCGTGCTCTAAGGACTGATCTCATCTTTTGCACTTCCACGCTCCCTCTTTGTTGACTTCTGATTCACACTGCTGTGTCTCCATCCTTTTGTCCCTTGTTAACACAGTTGATGCAAATGCGTATACATCATATTATCTGTCATTCTCCCTTATTAAATATTCATTCTTTTGTCTAAAGCGGGGGGGGGGGGGGGGGGGGGGGGCGCCTGTATCTGTCTCTCTGCAACGCTCCCGTCTCTGTGCTGCAGTCTGAGGTGTGCATGTGTGTGTGTGTGTGTGTGTGAGTGTGTCAGGCCTCTAACAGTTGGTTTTCCCCTGGAGTTCTTCCCACAGATTTTACCACTTCCTCTTCTTTCACGCTCATTTCATTACTATTGGCCTGAAGCCAGCCAATAAGAGTTCAACAACACAAAGGTAGTGGGCACTGTCAGTGTAACCACCAGGAAACAGGAAGTCAGGGAAATTCTAAGAAAAGTTTTGTGAGTCACTTTCACTCATACACTCTGATACGAACTAACTACTGATGCATAATACTGTAACATGCTCACACAACAGTGCTCCAACAGCAGGTCTCGATTTGGAATGTTTCCACTGGTCCAGGTATTGATCTATGATTAGTAACTTTTTATTGATTACAAGGAGCTATGGTTGTTCTTAAACAGGCTGAAGGTTGTTTTTAGTGTAAATACTAAATGTTATGTTTTTTGCTCATGCTCTGTTCTCTCCTGTGTCTCTGTAGGTCTGTTCAGAAGAGCAAGGCTCTTGTGGCATGACGACGCCGAACAAAGGAAATAAAGCCCTGAAGGTGAGAGAGTGCACAATTAAAGGGATACGCCAACATTTTTTTTTCGTGTCTTGCCTCACTCCCGAGGCCATGACAAGCAGATAGACACCATCCTTTCGACTGTACGTGCAGTAACGAGGGAGATACAGTAGTAGTAAAGTAAAAGCACAAATTCTATCGTCATGGTTTTCTGTATGTAAAGGGCAACGGGTGTTTTATTTTGTGAAAGTAACCGGAAGTGCGTTGGTCACAACGGCTAGCTTGAGTAGCGCCGAATTCGTCCGAACAAAATTGTAAACAGCTGGTATTTAGACAGATTAACGACACGCTGCTGATCTAAACGGCTACTTTCTCACCTAAAAATGTTTGAAATGTCGATAAAGTGATTTATTTACAGAGTTTGACTGCTGATTTCGGCTCGGGTAGGAGGCAGGCTAACACTACCTATGCACTTCCAGCGTTTGAGCTAAGCTAATTACGGGCGATACGGGCTCTATCTCTCTTGTTGCTGCACGCACAGTGAAAAGGATAGTGTCTATCTGCTGGTCGTGGACTCGGGAGTGAGGCAAGACACGAAAAAAAAAATGTTGGCGTATCCCTTTAAAACTGAATTATCAGTGTCTGAAGTGTTGCCTCGTCTCTGCCTCACCCCCCTTCTTCTCCTTCTTCTTCTTCCTTTTCCCTCCAGGTGAAGCGTGAGCCGGGGGAGAATGGCACTAGTCTCACAGACGAGGAGCTGGTGACCATGTCAGTGCGGGAGCTGAACCAGCACCTCCGAGGGCTCACCAAAGAGGAGATCCTGCAACTGAAACAGCGGCGGCGCACCCTGAAGAACAGGGGCTACGCCGCGAGCTGCCGGGTGAAGCGCGTCACCCAGAAGGAGGAGCTGGAGAAGCAGAAGGCCCAGCTGCAGCAGGAGGTGGACAAACTGGCCAACGAGAACGCTTCCATGCGCGTTGAGCTGGACGCTCTGAGGTCTAAGTACGAAGCGTTACAGACCTTCGCCAGGACTGTGGCACGCAGCCCCACCGTCGGGGTGGGGGTCAGGGGGTCAGGGGGCGGAGGAGGGGTGGCGTCGTCGGTCATGGGCCCGCTCATACCGGGCAAAGTGGCGACGGCGACGAGCGTGATTACAATAGTGAAGTCAAAAACAGATGCGCGGTCTTGAGGGAGGGGAAGATAGATGAGGATGGAGTTCAGCTGAATCAGAGTCATTCTTCTTCTCCACTGCTCCCCTGTCCTCCACCTGCACTGGCTTCAAACAGCTGAGTGGTCTCCATCGCTTTGTCTCAGCATGTTCCTGTCCACCGGTCTCAGATCAGTGCAGATGAAGGAAAGGATGGAAGCAGAGGACGGCTATTGAGACTAAAAGATGCAAGTCCTTTGGTCAGCGCATGATCATTTAGCACAGCACAGACAGACAGACAGACGGGGTTCCCTATGGTCACTCAGAGCCTGGATTTGAAGTCAGACAATTTGAGAATTGGTTTGGAAAATGATTCTAAAGAAAAAACAACAAAAACACACAAATTCTTCATAACAGTCATCTGATTTTGTTCAGTTGCCATTTAAAACAGCCAAATATTCAGTGTCAGGTTTTATTATTGGTTGATTTAGAGACCTGCACACCCAAAATACTCCTGTCAACATTTGGACACTGGATCTGAAGTGGCCATTTGCCTGAACCAAGATGTCTTAACATTAATCAGATAGCTCCACCAACAAACCATGAGAAAACATAGATTACAAATGGTCCCCGAGTTCCAAAACAATACACAAAGATTTCATGTGACCTGCTGATTTCTGTGGCTGCAGTCCCATCTTGCTCCACCTAGCCAAGAACTTTTTCAGAAAGTACTATAGAAAAATATATATTACACAATGGTGGTAACTGTATTTCTACTGTTTTGTACTGTGTTGTCATTCACATGAGGTCCAAAGTGTATTCTCTGTGTGTGAATTGTTATATATCAGGAATTCTGTGAAATTCTGTGGCGCGTGTTCGTTTTGGTATTGCTATATTTAGTTAGCTGTATTTTTTTCTACGGTCTCTTCACTTTCTATGTCCGACTCTCTCTCTCTCTCCCTCGCTCTCTCTTATGTATTATTTCTCTGTCCTTCCATTTTTTCAATTCCAACTGGCTTCCATTATTACATACAGTACTTCCTGGATCAGGAGAGAAAAGGACAATTGATATTTACCAAAAAAGAAATTGAAGCATACAATAGTAAAAAGGAGATAATGTTACTGAAAGTCAGTGACCTTATCTCAGTTGGTGAGAATTTTCAGGGAAATGGTCGTTTGAACACTCGAGCTGGATTAAGATACAGTTGTCTTCTGTCTGTTGAGTTCCTCTCTAAAGTATATACATATATTTGAGAAATTTGGACGGGCAAGTGCCTTGGTCTCCTAATGTTATGCATCAAGAAGAAGTCAAGAGGACATGAGGAATTGTGGAAGGACGGTGGAGATTCAGTGGAGCTGTTTGCTTATACCTGTGCTTATTGGGATACACTAACCAATCAGGAATCGACAGCATTTAACTCTCGCTGTGCATTGTTGTATGAACTGTGTAGTAGCCAGCAGGATTAATAACAATAGACTAATAACACCCATTTATGTGACTTGGCAGTTCATTTGCTCAAAGGGAAAAAAAACAAACAGGAGCCCAGATTCATCCTCTTTTTTGTTTTTTGGAAAAGTAATTCTCTTTAATGAGGAAAAGTCCAATTGTCTGTTTTATATAATTTACTTGGTTCGTCTGTTTATGAATTTGACTGACTTGGAAATCTAGGTTATTACACCTACAGCAACATTTTTTGCTCCAAAACAAAGTGGTTTATGTTGCATTCCTCTTGCTTTTAACCACAGAGCTCACTTTGCAAGAGCAAATGTGATCGCTGGCAGTGCAGTCAACTAGCAAGGATAACACACACATGTCTCTGAATCTCCAGTCACACAAATGGGCTGTCGTCTCACATGAGCTTTACCATAAAAGTAGTCTTATGTGGTGTTCTATACTCAAAGAATCTTTGTCTATGTATGGTAGAGTCTGGAGTTTTATAAAGACAATTATCTTTGCATTGTTTGTAACGACCTGTAAAAAAAAAAACGAAAAAAAAAAAAAGGTATAGCGAAATCTGTTTGATATACAGTATCTCTCTATTTTGCAATTGTACCAAAAGTGGCTTAACTACTGAATAGCTTTGTTTTTTCTCTAGTGACTAGGCACGTGTGTGTAACCGTGAACTAGCGTGTGGTGTGCTGTGTAGGTATGTGACGAGGTAACTATAATGTTCACTATTTCATGGATATGACTTTGATTCTTGTTTGATTTCAGGCCGAAGCGGGTGATTACACCGTTGGTAACTGCACTCTTTCTCTAATCCTAAAATCTTTGTCCTCCTGGCCCCGTTTATTCAGCTCCAGCGCTGCAGACATGTTAGATCATTTGTTAATCTACTCGTAATCTGCACTAATTATTTGTAAATTTTGGGAAGTTCTTGTACGGCAGAGCCACTCACTGTGCTTCTGAACTGGCCACTGTGGCTGTGTTTTGGTTCCTGCAGTGTTCAGAAGTCATTATTGCAGATAACATGACCAATGAGATGAGGAAGTGTTATGGTTAACCTCACAAGCTTCATACTAGTGTATTCAGGACATCTGGAAACAGAGATGTGAAACTCAGCAATGGGCCTGTATATCACCCCAACTCCTCCAGTAAGTTATTTTTTGTAGTGTGTGATAAATTTGTTTTTGCTGTGTACATTTTATATAGTTCTGTATATTTAATGTTGTTCCTGTTTTATTTGCTTTTGAACTGTAAGTGTCAGGGAAGTGAAATCACATTTGTTATTGTATTTGGTGTTTTATGAAGTGAAGAAAATCTATTCTGCTATTTAATGGTTTGTCTGTCAAAGAGTGAGGTTTACCATTATCAAGTACAATTGCCTCAAACATTTTTTAAACAAGGAAAACGTGATTTAAATTGAGTCATTTATTGAACTAGAAGCAATTTACAATGTTAAAAACATTACGAACAAGCAGCCTTTTACCTGGACCGCTACTTTTCCACTGTGAAGACAAAGGGGTTATCTAGCCTACTGCTGTGCAGTTCTTAAGATTAGTAAGGTGTGTCCTTCTCTATATACATTAATATAAAATAGGATCCAAACAGGCGAACAATGAACAAAGGCATAGGAAGGGAATGGGTTTGAGATTTTTGATGTTATTTCTCCATAATCTTTACGATGATAACCATTAGCATGTTCAGTCAACCGTGAAACCAGAGAACTACAAATGTCAAATCAAATGTCCAATACATTTTTAAATGTCTTATCACAGGAATATTCTCTGTGATATTCAGCTACAAACATATACTGTAGGTATCATGCCCATTGTATTTATGTATCTCTTTACATTTTAAAAGATTTGTCCTGTTTTTATGGGCAGAATGCTCTTATTTTATTTCATACTGGATATTTTTGTGTCATATTCTTTCTCTCTGTTGCTTCCTATCTGTCTTTACATTTACTTGTTGAATGTTGTTTTTCTGTTTTTCTTGTTTGTTTTTTTTACCAGCAAGTCCTGTTGTGTGTGTGTATGTGTGGTCGTGGTATAAAATAGCAAGAAGCATTATGTGCTAAGACTAGGTCTGTGTCAATCTGAAGCAAAATATGAAACCTGGAACTTGTCAAACTCTGCGTACTGTATGTGCCACTGTCAGACAATATCTTTTCACCTACTTTGTGTTTTTATGCTTCTTGTTCCAAAAGGATGCATATCGTGTAAACATAAGTGTGTCAACATGGTGGCTGCTGTTAAATGGACATCTCTAATTATGCAAACTGTGTAAGGCAAAATTAGAACTCCTGCCACACGGGGGGAGTGATGCTATCGTAGTCGTGTCAAGTTGTCTTCTTTTATAATCGCAGGTACAGTGTGATGTGACAAGGTTAAAGAGCTTATATGCAGAATGTTTAGCATTTTATTCTCAGTTATAAATGCCGGCGCCAATTTGTCTCCGTTAAATCAGGCTTAAGTGTTGTGGCTTACCTTGCTTTTTTTCCCGGTGTCACTTAATAATTAACTGTGAAAACATGAGATCATTTTTTAAATAATTTATTGCCAATTCAGAAGAAATCAGGATGCAACATACACTGTAGCTAATGCAAAGTCAGACATCCAGTCAGACCTACAATATGATTATTTTTGTCTTCCAGACTCAAATGCCTTTGGGTTTATTGTATTTCTCCTATGTGAAGCAGCGTGGTGGGTCTCGAGAGAAATGAGGTGAAACATTACAGTAGTTTAATCCTAATTTTCACACGGCAGACGTGATCAGATGACAATAGTGACCTTTAGTGATCTTCAGCCTGGTGGCTTTTCATAACAGAGTTTATGAGCTTGTAAGGCACGCTGACCTTATTTTCCCGCTGCCTGTACAGAGGTCAAACCTTCCTTATGAAAAGGCATTTCATCACAAACGCAAGCAACCACTCCTAAACCGCATCTATTAATATTTTACAGAGGCAGAGAGGAGTGGTGGAGACACATCAGATAAAACTCTTACCCACTTCCCACCCTACTGATCCTCTCCCTTTTTTTTTTTTTTTTTACAAAGTGTCTGAACTCAGCGAGCCCTTCTTCAAAACATCTGATTCTTCTGGAAGATGCAAATCATTAACTCCTTATCTTGCTACGGGGCCAATCGGTATGCAGTCGGTCAGTTGTTTTCCCGTCTAGTGAATCACACCACCGGACTGTGAAAGTCCTTTAACCCACCTCCGCTGCTGATCGATGAGAGTGAATGAAGCAAGGATTCTTTTGATCTTTTTCACCAATAATAGTGTTTGTTTTGTCATCCCCTTCTGTTACTCTCTCCTCTTTGCTGCCCCTGTCCTCATCAAATGTTTTAAATCTCTAACAAAAAAAAATCACACCCACAGTTCAGGTATCACATTATATTAACCTAACCCTAACCCTCTTTTTTTTCTTCTCTCTATCTCTCATCTCATTTCAATTTTATTCAGTTTATTCATTTCGGGACATTGCACGTGAATCAACATTTACTGTATGTGCCAGTGTTAGCCAGCTGGCTTATTCAACACTTTTTCCCATCACACCACACGTGTCTGCTGGTGAGCATTTGGCCAGGTTGCTCTGAGGAGCTGGGATATTTTTGTGTTTCTAAAAGTATATAACGGTCAGTTTAAAGCTATAGAAGAGAAGCCCTTGTAATAGGAAATTCTGTGTTTTGTAATATTTCTGTATGGGGTGTAATAAATTATTCTACGACAGTACTTTCTATGGGAAAATACTTAAAATGTGACGGTCTTTGTAAGTATTTATCTTCAACTAAATTATTGTACTTTTTTGCAATTTGTAGATATGTAAGTGATGATGACAAGGTACTGGTAATCATGAAATTAACTGTTTCATCATCGGTCTGATGCATCTTTTAATTTATTGATGTATATACTGTATGTTTGTTGATAAACAGCTTACTTTATTTTGTATATGACCAATAAACATGTTTTAAAATGCCACATCTTTTGCGTGTCTTGTGTAATTAGGAAAATGGAAATTGTTTTTGACATCTGTAGTTTTTCACCGTCATTGAGCTGAAAATATTCATTCTGTCATGTGCCACTCAGACATAGAGTGCATATAAAATCCAGTAGGTTACTCCTATCACCTAATAATCCACGATCTTATAATATCCATTCAAAGTTTTCATTCTTTTTTTCATGTGAGAAATCTACAATGCAAATATAGTGTTGCAATGGGGGTGGGTGAGACAACAAACATCAGACAGTCGATGTATCCCGTTCACTAAATCATAATTTTTACAGATATGAATCATTCACATTCAGTGAAACATGTCCTCATTTCCTATGCACAAAAATTAAAAGTATCAATTACCACAACAGCCTTTTGTTCAGATGCCACACAAACAATTCATCTGCAGCTGTGTATCAAAAACTGGAAAGAAAATAGAGGAAGTTGAAAAATTACTATGTAGCCTAATACTCAGCAGGCATAGGGATTTATATGGCCTATTACACAGCAGGCCTGGTAATGTTTCTTTTTATGTCACAACTAAGACCTTTTACAGCAAACTGATTTGTCAAACACAGGTGAAACCATTAACAGTATTAATTGCTGCATTAGGCTCCATCACTACAGCTGCTGGAGGAGAGTCATGATTAACATAAGATGTTTCACCTGTGCTATTAATTGCCTGCTGTGACAACTCAAAGCGCCTGATCTAAAGAAAGGTGTATGGGCTCGCAGTGTCTCCCTGTTAAACATGAACTGGTGTTGGTTGCTTTAATCCAGAGACCAATCAACTAAAAAAGAGGAAACTATGGTTTATTTACAGGATCATGTTGACCTGGGGGTGATACCGTACATGATACACATAACTGAATCAGAATAATGTAGCCTCAGCCTGTACCTAGGTGGTTGCAGTCAAGTTATGCAGCCTATCATAATCCCCCTCACTGTGCTCATTCCTTTGTTTGGCCAGTCCAGTCTGTAGGGGGCAGTGTCAGGTTATCACCAACTCTCTTTCTCTCTACCGCTGTGGCTCCTGCTAAAACATGGAGTGGCTAATCTGTCGTTGATACAATGATAGATTTTCGGGATTCGTGGAAATATCGTCAAAAATGAAGGAAATGTTTTATGAGTTAGATTAATGCGATATGATTTAATGTTCTCTATGGTTAGGTTTGGGATAAAACTGTACAAATTAGTTGTATAATTGGTCAGGAAATCCATTCCCGTGTTGGAGATCCACTGCGGGCTTTGTGCGCGCCTCCCCCGGCTGTCTCCAACTGTCAGTCCGTGGCTCCGGGAGGAGAGGCGGGTAAAAATGTAAACAGTGAGCCGCTCTGATGGAGACTCCTGTTTCGTAGCTTGTAGGACTTCTTTTTGCCGCTCTCACAGCAGAGGTACCACCACAGAGCTGCTCCTCTCATGTTCAGCCTGCTCTCTCACCGCTTCTCTGTATTGTGACGGTACCGGTGTTGGTAATAAACTCTCTCCAGCCTGAAGTAGCTCTCTGTGTTAGCTTGCTAGGTAACAGCTCGGCAGCTAACGCTAACAAAGACACCAGCTTTACGTTCATATTTTCACGTTAGCACCTTTTAACATCACTACCTGCTGTGTCCTGATGCAACTTGATGGAGGACTACGACAGCTTTGTGCAGCGTTGTCTCTCCCAGCTGAGGGAAAGTGAGGAGGAGGAGGAGGAGGAGGAGGGAGACAGCACAGCCTCGCCTCCATCCTCTCTCATCCGTGTCTATGGACGACCCATCCTTCCCCCCCTGGTATGGTATATGTTATTCAGAGTCAATTAATTAAGACTGTGGACTGTGACTTTAGTTAATAACGCACATTAAACAGCAGTAGGCTGTAGACTGCCACTGTGCTAGGTCTCTGAGCAGGGCCGTTGCTAGGAATTCTGGGCCCCCTGAAATAATACTAAAGTGGGCCCCTGACTTTTCCACTTTTTTTCTTAGACTACGTATGTATTATAATTTTTTATTTAGCCTACTTTGTTTTGATGTTAATGCAGCATTACTATGAGTATTAGTCAATGTCTTATGCAGAATAGTTCAATCATACAAAGATTAGACTACTGGGGGGTTTTGTGGGCCCCACTAGGCGCTGGGCCCCTAGAGTTATCATCACCTTTCTCCCCTAAACGGCCCTGCTCTGAGCTGTGTAGACATCGCACCGCCCACTGGCCTACAAACACAACCAGTGTTTGTAAGAAAGTGTTCAAACTATCAATATTCAAGTGATGTTTCCCAAGATGTGGACTCTTATTCTTGGTTGTGAATGTAATCTTCAATGGATCTCAGTCCAGGATGATTTAGTGTAATGTAACCAGCCCTAACATGCATTTTCATTGTTTCTTGACATCTTGTACCCCACAATCAATTGATTAATCAAAAGGTGTTAGACAGACTGAATAGTGCAATAATGCAGTCCTTGTGTGACATGTGCATGACATCCCATGTCTGCTTTCTGATGATAACAGCTCTCAGAGGAGCAGAGGGAGGAGATGCAGCGACACAGAGATGCAGCACAGAAATCTGCAGGACACAGAAAGCTGAGAGATGACCCAAGAATGGCCTTTGTCCAAACCATACTGCAAAGTGTACAGGTAACCAAAATCTAACTAGTTCCACTTTTCTATTAGCAAGCTGAATATGTGCTTGTATTTATGTGCAGTTTTTTTTTTTTTTTAAATGAATGGAGTTATTGTTAAACATTATGTCCTCCCATGTCTCTCCAACTTGCAGCTGAGGAACACACCAACACTGGAGGAGTTGCTTCAGGAGTCAGAGAACAGAAAATCTTTATTTTCTCACAACACCAGCAATGAATCAGTGTCACAGAACAATTTGTTAAGTGCTACAAAGAATAGTCTGTTGCTCTCACCACCCCCTTTAAAGCAAGGAAAGGATGGGCTCTCTCCTCCTCCAATGACATCAACAATGTATAGTGCCTTTTTCACTCCTGATGTAGTACCTCAGCCAAGCGACCCCGAAGGATGCCTTGTTGACCGACATGACAGCCAACAGGGATCACCGCCAAGTTTCCTTAACGGCGTGAGCCACCAGTCACTGTCCTCAGGTTATGTGACTTATGACAATGTGGAAAACACCATCAGTATCCCTGGAACGATTGATGCAGGGAGCGAGAGCCACGGCTTTGGCTGCACAGAGGGAGCTCATAGTATTGGTGGCTTCTTTCTTCACAGCACATCACACACAATTGCCAAGATGCCAGAAATTATTAGCCACCCTCCCATAGATGGAGAGGAATTAGAGAGGAGTGGACTGGAGCCATTGTTTTGTGATAACTTAACAGCAGGAGAAGACATTTGTTGTTCCTCGGTCCAAGAGGATCTGGTCAGATGTAACCGTTTACCAGCTGAAAACAGTCACCTGGAAAACACACAGAGTCCCAGTCCTCAGCCCAGCACAGTACTTGACCTTACCAACGATCACATTTTGGACAGAAGTGAGGACCCAGTCTTTTCAGACAATCCCGATTTATCAGAGACATTAAGCACCCGTCACTGTGCAACACCAGAACTGCACAGTCAGCAAGAACCCACAGAATCAGAACCTGCACACGGCCAAGTGGATGAAGCGCAGCTATCTGAGGAGCCTTATCACATGAGCCTCCAGGCCCTGCTGAAGAAGTCTCAGGAGTATCGGCGGCGCCAGCGGACGCTCAGGAGCCAAGCCAGAAACACTAAAATCCAGCAGCGGACTCAAGAACAGCCAAGAGCAAGGGCAGAAGAGCAGAGCCTCTCTGATAAGGAGAATGACGAGTCACCCTACAAGACTACTGCGACCGCAGAGGGAAAGAAATCTAAAGAGAGGAGAGACACTATTGAGACTGAGGAAACTTCACTAAAGAAATCCTGGGAAAGTGAGAGGACGACTGGAAGTGAGTTTGTTACGAAAAAGACCAATGCTAAATTGGAAAGCACTCATTCAACGGATACTGAGGAAAAAGTTGAGGAAGAAACAACTTTCAAGAATAATCAACTGAATAGTTCACACGAGCTCATTACAGAGCCTAAACAATTTGGCACCTTCATCCAGCAACAGCCTGTGTCGACAGAAGCCTCCCCAGTCCAGGAAGTCGTTCACTTGAACAGCGAGCAGAGCATCACCTCTCCAAATGGGACTTTGAACGGATTGGGGAAGTATCGCACAATCCCGGCACCTAATTTCTGTCTGAGTCCTGTTCACTGCAAAAGCAAAGTCAGTATCAGATCTGTAGAAGCTGTTGTCGGACATAAGGCCTCAAAGGGGAAAATTGTAGTAAATACTATGTTGAATGAAGATCATCAAAATAGTCACACAGCACTTCACTCTGCTGTGGCTCTCATGGTGGAAGGCAATGTTACAAACGTGTCAGCCAGGAGTTCAGCTCACATAGATCAGCTCGAGTCAAACCTATCCAGTCTAAAAGTTCTGATCTCCGACCTCGAGTCCACCGTTAAAGAAAACCTGGAGAGCCACAGCCAAACTGACGGCAATATACAGAGCGAGTTTTGTTTTAAAGGTGTTGTGCAGTCTGAGCAGAGTAAGAACGATTCCGATTGGTGTGATGATGTTGATAGAAGCGATGCAGAATACAGCGAGTTGTTCGACAATAGCAAAAAAATGCACGAAGATACAGGACCCGAATCGGTCTTCAGCGATGCAGATGATCTTTCTCTCATCATGCAGGAGAAAGAAAAGGAGGGAATTAAATTAAAAGAGAACAGGCCAAAGAAAAGCTTAGCTACTGAGAGAGTGAAGGAAAAAGGAACAAGTAAAGGAGCGCTTACCAAGACCTATGGTCAGCAGCCACCGGCTAAATGTCTCCTGTCTGCGGCGCAGCAGAAGCGAATTCCTGAAGCATTCAGAAACGTTCCTTCTAAAATCCCGGTTCCCTGTAACGTGTCGGTGCTCTCGGACACCAGTAACCATCCAGCGGAGAGGAGGAACGAGGCGGCTGCGCAAGGTCATGACTCTTCTCACTCGCCGTCTCTCAACCAGTCGTATGATGTGGACACGCCATCTGGCCTGTGGCTCCTTGAAGGGCCAGGGTACGGCCTGGCCTTACAAGGTCAGCTCACGCAGGAGAAGCACCTGACCCCAGAGAGCGGTGGTGAAGGTCAGGGGGGCGTGTCCAAGGTCAAACGGAGACTGCTCATGCACATGACGGAAGATACACAGGACACGAGTGCAGATACCAACGGAGGAGCAGAATGTGTGGTCAGACCCGGCTCCAGCGCCGCTAGAGGTACGACCAGGACAAGGGTGTCAAAACAACACATAACATATAAATAAATAACATGTAGCACATGGGCTGCATTAGTCAGGATTTTGTCTGGCCAACAGTTTCTATGTAACACTCTGTTGTACTCACCAGTCTCAGCTGCAGTGCGGTGGTACGAAGACCGTGACAGCCAGAACAACGAGCAGGAGCAGCTGAAACAGACTCATGCTGCTCAGGTCAGAGCCCTGCAAGATGAACACAGGAGACAAGAAGAAGAACTACTGCAGGTAAGACTAAAGGATTGATTAGTAGCTATACTGTGTCAAGGCTGTTACGATGGAACAAAACTAAATAATAAATATACAATACACAATATATAATACAGTACAGCTGTAATCTTTAAAGTTCAACATTTTGGCAATTGGCCCATTGCCATAATCCCTATAGTTTTAGGAGTAGGTTTGTTACCTTTAATTGCCGGTGCAAGCTATTTTTAGAACGGCGGAGCAGAGCCGTGAGCTGCTCAGAGCTACGCTACGGAGGCTAATGGGATTTCTTGGTTTCCTTCATCAAACTCATCAAATACACAATCCAACAACTCCAAAACGCTCTGGTGGACAAGTTGTGACCTGCACATTCACCACGCTATGAGATAATAACAGAACGTTACGAGACAGAGTTGTTTTCAAGGCAAATGCAGAGACTGCTTGCTGAAAAACTGCCTCCGACAGGAATGTGCATGCATCTGTCTCGTAACGTTCTGTTATTATCTCATAGCGTGGTGAATGTGCAGGTCACAACTTGTCCACCAGAGCGTTGTGGAGTTGTTGGATTGTGTATTTGATGAGTTTGATGAGGGAAACCAAGAAATCCCATGAGCCTCCGTAGCGTAGCTCTGAGCAGCTCACGGCTCTACTCCACCGTTCTAAAAACAGCTTGCACCGACAATTAAAGGTAACAAACCCACTGCTATGACTATAGGGATTATGGCAATGGGCCAATTTGCCAAAATGTTGAACTATCCCTTTAAGTCTTTTTAGGATATGTGCAAACAAACCTTGTGTGTTGTAGGTATGCATTGTAGATAATAGAAGAAGTCAGAGCAGCTTGTAAGTTTTACAGACACACATCGGAATAGTGTGCCTCTGTTACAAGGCCGGCATGTGGAAAAGGTAAAGCAAAGAAAGCTGGGATTGTGGTTGTACATTTCCATAGATTTCCCCAAAAATCTAAAAGCTCAACATTTCCACAATTGGCTCTTTAGTGTAGAATGATAAAGAAAAATGTCAATTTTATCAATTTGAAACTAAATCTTATAAGTATGAGCTGTTTTACACAGATGCAGGTCTGCACACACACAGGCTTGAGACAGGAAAGGAAATGTTTTTTGGGGGTTATGGATTTGTTTTGCCAACAAGAGCAGAATATGTCTTCCTCTTGACTTCAAATGACAAGTTCTGCTTTGAGCAAAATAATAAGGAGAACAAGACAGCAACCCTGAAATTACATCTTTCTAAAACACAGAAACTACGGAACTTCTATTTTAACTCTAAATATGGCTCAAACACAGTCATTGACATTTCCTCTTTATCCCATTGGTCGGCTTCTTGCATGAGATTGCATCACATATTGCTGTACGTGATGCACTATGTAATCCCTGTACAGCTGCCATAACTCTCTCTAACAGGGATTTTGACTCCACACAAAGTCACCTAAGAGAAATTAAGAATTAATGTCCGGCCCGGGGTTTCCATCGTTTTAAAAGGAGAATGGACTGTGACAGTTTCCAAGCAATTCACTAAGCTGTGATACAACGGTGACCCTAAATGTTCTTAGGAAACTAGAAGCAGACGTTTGAAAGGCTCTGGCAATGTTACACACACACACATGCACTTACACACACACACACACATCAGCAACCGCCTACCTGTTAGAATCAGTGTCTGGAGACCTGGGTCGTGGGCAGACTACAGACATCTGCTCATTACAAGAGACCCTCAGACTCCTCTGTAAAAACACACACACACACACACACACACACACACACACAGGGATTCTACCATAAATGTTTCATTACATCCCTAAGAGGCGAGCTGGCATGGTCGCCTGTGTGTGCGTGTGCGCGCGCGTCTCTCTCTGTGTGTGTGTGTGTGTAAGACTTCAAGGACGCCTGCTGTTCACTGGCAACCAGTTCCTGTTTCTTCATCTTGTGTCTGTATTTGTTCTTGGCCACTGTCCTTGCCCTATTAATCACAATCTCTGTTTAATTTATGTATCCTTAACAACAATATAATTAACATAAGCTGTTTAATAAGAAGACTTCTTTTCGACTCCCCTCTGTCCTTCCATCATCTGTGATGTGATGAGAGAATGAGCTGGCTGGACTGTCTGGTGGAGGGAGGAGGGGGCCGAGGGAATTGACACAGAAAAGGAAAGGATAATTTGTTTAATTCATGAGCGTCTGTGGTTAAGTGCCAGATCGTCCCGCCGAGTGCCACCGCTAATGGTCCCTTATCTTTCTCCTCTTTTTTTTTTCCCCGGCTCTTCTCATCCCTCTCTTTGTTTTGTCTCATACCTCCTCCAACATCATTTTTACTCTCTGGGTGTATTAATTTTCTCCATCTCTCCTGTCTCATCATCCCTGTCATCCCTCTCCTCCTCTGCTCCCTCTCTCATTTCATCCCTCTTGCCTCCGTGCCCCATCTCTCCCCTTCTGTCTCTTTCTCTCTACCCTCAATTAATTTCTTCCTCCTGCTTCATTTGCCGTCTTTCCAATTCAATATTTTCCAACCTTGCCTGCTCCCAAATGCACATGTGCGTGCCTCCACGTGCGCACACACACACACACACACATTTCTCCTCTTATTTCCTCCTTCCACCCTTATGTCCTCATCCTCTCTCTCTCCCTCTCCCTGTCTCTCTCAGGCGTTAGCGGTGCGTTACCATCTCCTCCAGAGCATGTCCTTCCCCTGCTCCATGTCAACCTCACGTCTCAGGGACACGCTGACCTTTCCTACCCTCTCTCAGGTATTACCATCACATTTGTTCACTAATGTCAGTGATGCGAAAAGCTTGTCCTGCTTATCCTTGCATCCAGCGGCTTTCTATTCATCACCAGTTGGCTGACACGCTCAGGTGAAACAGATAGTTCCCCCTCGATGTCTGATCCCTCTACAGTAGCTCCTGTCATCTGTTACTCCTCCAGTATCCAACCCCACAACAGCAGCTCAGCATCAGTTAGTCTACATTTGTTCGACAAACATGCCCCTTTAATGCAACAGCTCTAGAATCAACAAGTGAGTGACAGCACATCAGCTACTTATTATTCCTCTTATTATTTCCTATTATAATGATGAGCTGTGAGTCCACTTGCGTTGATGCACTAAACAGATGCCAACCAAAAGACCTTGAGAATCTGCATGGGAAATTAATTGGTTGTCATTGATGGAATTAGCATTCTCCTCTGTCTTCCCCTCTGGTCCTCATTATTCACCCCTCTCATTATTCGTTCTCCCCTCCTCATCCTCTTCCTCAGTCCTCCAGCCCACGCTCGGAGCGCTACCGCCCCCTGCTGTCGGCGGCGGTGAAAGGTTTTCTGACTCGCAGGCTGCTGAGGACGGAGAGAGTGGCACAGCTGGTGCGCACCATCAAAGTAAGTAGAGATAGCAGTTTGACATCTGCCTATAGCAGCTCTCTGTCTTATTGCCATACAGTGAGCAAACATATGCAGATTAAAGGTTTGTGTGTGTGTGTATGTGTGTGTGTTTGGACTTGTAGGACACGCAGCAGTTCCTGCAGGCCTTGCAGCAGCAGCAGCAGCAGCAGCAGCAGAGTCCTGGCAGGGGAGAGCTCTGTAGCAGACAGGACCTCTTATTGAAGGAGAGAGTCACACTGCAGGTATGAAGGCTAACACATGTTGCAAACATCTGTTAACCTCTCTCCACGTCTCTTCTACATTGACAACTGGGCAATTATTCCCTCCATTAGCAGTTACCACAACAGAGATTGTGATTACACGCGTTCATTCGAGCTATCATCGGCTGTGTAATTGTTTGCCCCTCCAGCTGCGCGCCGCACGTTACGAGGTCTACGACATATTCTTCAGCCTGTCAGCCGGAGAGAGGATGCAGCTCATCAGCTGGGACAGAGAGCTGGCCAGGGAGAGAGAGCTCAGACTGCAGGTAACCTTCACAGAGACTCTGAAAAAACTGGAAATAAATGTACACATTAGGGGTTCCTCACGTTAAACAGTGGAATCATTACAATTGAAGCCAAAAAAGACACAGCAGCAGGATTAGAAACTGGGAAAGTCTTGTTGTGGTCCACGCAGAATTTTATATTGAAATACTATCACAGCCAGTAATACACAGTTTGAGTTTCCAGGGCCAAAACCACACACTACATTTAAATACCAGCATTTAAAGGGATAGTTCAACATTTTGGCAATTTGGCCCATTGCCATAATCCCTACAGCTTTAGGAGTAGGTTTGTTACCTTTAATTGTCGGTGCAAGCTATTTTTAGAACGATGGAGCAGAGCCGCAAGCTGCTCAGAGCTACGCTACAGAGGCTAATCTTGGTTTCCCTCATCAAACTCATCAAATACACAATCCAACAACTCCAAAACGCTCTGGTGGACAAGTTGTGACCTGCACATTCACCACGCTATGAGATAATAACAGAACGTTACCAGACAGAGTTGTTTTCGAGGTAAATTCATGCAAAACAGCTGATGCGCGTTCCTGTTAGGGGCAGTTTTTCAGCAAGCTGTCTCTGAATTTACCTTTAAAACAACTCTGTCTCGTAATGTTCTGTTATTATCTCATAGCGTGGTGAATGTGCAGGTCACAACTTGTCCACCAGAGCGTTTTGGAGTTGTTGGATTGTGTATTTGATGAGTTTGATGAGGGAAACCAAGAAATCCCATGAGCCTCTGTAGCGTAGCTCTGAGCAGCTCACGGTTCTGCTCCACCGTTCTAAAAACAGCTTGCACCGACAATTAAAGGTAACGAACCTACTCCTGAAACTATAGGGATTATGGCAGTGGGCCGATTTGCCAAAATGTTGAACTATCCCTTTAATTACAGCAGTTATAGTTTTAATCATTCGTATCTAAAAAATACCATTATGTTTTATTACTGTCTCCAACATTTCACACTAGTGCTTTTAGCGCTCATTCTTCCACCTTTTGTGGTTTACACTGAACCAAACAAGCTGACATATTGCCACCCCAGTGTGTCATTTAAGATGCTAGCCTGCCAGAATTAGAGGTGTCATGTAACACAACTGGCTGCCACGGCAGACATCAATTCAGCTGTGTGACCCCAAGGCGGGGCAACGATATCCCCTCACTCTGCACTCGGCACTACATTACCACCTTGGTTGTGATTGTTGGAGTATTTACTTTAAAAAAAATTTTGAATAGGCAGAAATCACTGGTATATTGAGCCTGCATTTTTTCAGTGTACATTACCTTTATATTAATATGTAATTAATGTGAAGAGTGTAATAATATTTTCTTGTGTGTGTGCTTACTGTATGTACTGTAGAGTGGACAGTACACAGGCCAGTCCAGAGGAAAGACTTCTCTCTCAGCTGCAACACAGAAATCCCTGGAGAGGAAGAGAGGAGTGATGTGAGTGTGCTAGTCCTGTGTGCTTTAGGTCTTTGAATAACTTGTGTTTTCTTGTGGTGTGTGCACATGGAAGCAGTTATTACAGTCACAATACAGAATGAAGGAATCTCTGTCTTAAACCTCAGCTCTGCTGGTGCCTCCAATCTGATGTCATAATGTTAGTTACTGCACCATAGTAAAACCTATAACACTGCATGTCATCATTCAACAACCTATGCAGTTATAATTCCTGAACTCACATTTTTCAGAAGTGCCCCCTAATTGTCACAGCTTGCCAAAAGTTCTTCATTATTTTAATGATCTGAAACTCTTGTACCAAATGGTAAGGAAATCTTTTTTTTTTCCCATTGTCAGCAGCTTAAAACTGTCTTCTCTCCAATTCAGGATCCAGAAAAAAGCAGCAGAAAGGCAGAGGGGTGTTGCAACGAGGACTGGACATAAGACTGGAGTCTCTGCAGAGCAGCCGCTGGAAACCAAACGAGGACAGTTCAGAGCAAATCCACAGAGGATTCCCAAAAGCACTTCCTCCACTAGACCCCGATGACACTTTCCTAATTGGCCCCAGTGAGGACTCCTAATAAGGCCTCTAGTGATTAAATGAATATTGTAGAACTAATCATCTGAGAATTTACAAATCCAAAATCGAGATTCGACACAAAGTGATGCCTGTTGCTGACTAGCATTTTTTAATTTAATTTCCAGACTTTTGGGAATTTTTTTTTTTTTACTCCCTCAACCACAGTATATATTATCATAATGACAATAGTTCATAGAAAGGGTTATTCTTTACCAGGCCCTTTCCCCTTTTTCTCAATATGTCACTAGGAAAATGTTTTGTTGTCAAAAACACAGCAGACACAGTCATAAATTATATTAATGATGGTTCCAGTCAGTAGGCTGGGTTTTCCCAACCCGAGGATCAGGAGGTAGATCTTGTGAGACGATTAGCAGTGGAAAGCAGCAAGCACGTATTTATGTAACACTAGATTACAGGGGTTTTGGTTGTATTTTTCTATTCAGTTTCTGGGCCAGGCTTCTTAAAATTTCTCAGACAGGTCTTTGTGTGATGGAAAAAATACTCTAGCATATTGTTTACCTGTATACGTGCAACCGGTGATGAAGGCTATTAATTACCCTGGTGTTGCTTACCCCTGCTACACTGTTAAATTTTCCCCCATGAAAGTTTTATTGAACTGTTAATTACTTGAATGTGCTTTTCAGTGTTTCTCCAGAAGCCCAATGCTAAGCCTGTGCTCTGTAGGTGGGACTAGCACATTTAATTTCTCCTGTTCAGTTCAGCTTCTTCATATTTATGTGCCTGGTTAATTGCCACAAAAAACAAACAGACAACACAGACAATCTACTGATGTATTAGCACACAACTCTTCAAGTGTATTTATAGTATTTTTGTACTCAAATGCGCACATGTCCAAATGTTAATACCCAGCGTGAAGTTGGCTTTGATGCTACTGCTTTAATTAATGGTGTCTTACTAAAGTGTTGCCTTACTTGTCCTAGAGTCCTGGGATTACATTTTAGCCAAAACACACACAAGCATTTACAGTTTTGTTTATTCACATGTATTTTTGGATCTGTTTCGTTTGTTATTTATTTGTACGTGACTGGCAATAAATGTTTGTTAATATTTTGAAGTGGATGTGAGGTTTGTCTTAGCTCAGAGTTGATAAAAGCTGTCTTCAGACTCCCAGCAGCAGGGGGCGCTGCTCGCTGTTTCCTCCCGATACGGACGACTTCCGGCCCGGCTGTCGTTGGCCGCTGGTGTAGTCAGTGAGCTTTGTTTTGAATAGAAAGCCACTACTCAGCTGATGGAAAACAGGATGGCAGAGGAGGCTGGTACCGGTGTTTCTTCACGGGCTGAGAGAAAAGCGTTAGAAAAAGCCAAAATACTGCAACGGGAAAGCGAGAGGGAGGTTTTCAGACTGGTAAGACGAGAAAATGGCATGTTTAGAGCTACGAGTGCCGAGCTAGGTGGCTAAAACAGCAACATATTAACTTCCAGTGTAGCTATGTCGACTCTCTGAGCCTGACTGACCAGGGTTTTCATTTAAGGTCGGACGAGTGTTGAAGAAACCGGAGGCTGAGCGGTCAGAGGAGGAGGCCGCCGTGTTGCTGCTGCACACAGACACCGTGGAGGAGCTCGGCAAGAGACAAGTCCGCAGAAATGTGGTGAAGAGGAAGCAGGAGGAGGTGAGGCTCAGGCTGACTGACTGCCAGGCCCTCTGAGCTGAGAGCTGACCGTCTCACTCTGGCTTCTCCTGGCTTTAGCTTTGTGTAGTTCAGGTTATCCTACTGTATCTTATCCAGGTTGCTTTTCACGTAGGTTGCTATGTGATGTTGAAAGAAATGAAGCCTGTTTCAGTTTAAATGCCTCATGGCCCCCGAGTTATTTGTCCATAGTCTTAAATAGATGCTATTCATTGTAGTATAAAGATATGAACATACGTAGGTATGAAGTTCAAGTGCCCCTTCATGATGGCATTCTGTTATTAACACATGTCTGAACATGTTGGCATCCTGCAACAAGTTTAAGCACTAAAAAACACATTAAATATTATATACTTGACAGCAATTAATCACAATATGCTTCTAATGTAAAATTGTTTTTTTCTTCAGCTGTCAGATAAAATATAATGTTATGTATTTGCACAAATATTTATACAGTGTTAACAAACCTGAAAATCTAAAAATAACTGTAGGCTATGGCCCTTCCTGTCTGTGGGTTTATAAAAGGGTGTGGATGTACGTGGTTGTAAATGGCTCAAATGATGATTATAGAAACCTGTTGTTGTAACAGCTTCATACAACAGATGTGTGTGGTGACAGGTCATTGAATTAAAATATTTTGACTTTCTGTAATTTCTGCAGGTGTTTGATGATGCTGAGGAACTGAAGAGTAAAGTCAGACAGCTGGCTGTGGCGGTCAAACAAGCAAATCACCTGGTGGTTTACACAGGAGCTGGGATCAGTACAGTATGTACTCAACTAAACTAACCACTGCATGTCCAGTTTGTTTCTCCTTTTCTACTGATGCAATACTGATGATTTCTTTCCTTTCAGGCAGCTTCCATCCCAGACTACAGGGGCCCTAATGGGGTGTGGACACAGCTACAGAAGGGACGCACTGTCAGGTGAGATATGTAGCAGCCATTACTGATGTCACATTAGCTGCATATTTTCTTAAAGTGAACTAAACTCGTCTATCTTGTCTCTTTTTACAAATAGTTTGTCTGACCTGAGTAAAGCAGAGCCAACAGTCACACACATGTCCATCCGGATGCTACATAAAGAAAAAATGGTATGTGAGATTTAGATGGATAAATTATTCTGTTAAAGCAGAAGTAAGCGATCCGGTCGTTTTGACTAACTTCGTTAGTTAGCAGCCCCCGCCCTCGTCATGGATCTATTGGTCCTCGTCCCTACGTCACCACATTCACGTGCATCCCTTGGCTGCACACACAGCCCTTCATGCCGTTCTCTCTCCTCATTGGATAAAGCTTGTAGGATACAAGGAAGTATACAAGAAGTTTTCTCCTCGGCTTACAGCAGAGCAGAGTGACTGACAGACCCGTGTTTCGGACCAAACACTCTATGTAAGTGATTGCTGTCGGAAGATATAACTATTTAAGACTTATATTAACACAAATATTCCGCTTACTTCTGCTTTAACTTCCCTGTTAGTAGTTATTGTTGATAATACACATATATATTACATTTCTTTTCTGTCTCTGAAGGTAAAACATGTCGTGTCTCAAAACTGTGATGGACTTCACCTGCGTAGCGGTCTACCCAGAAATGCCCTGTCTGAGCTCCATGGAAACATGTTTATTGAGGTGAGACACGCGTCTCAGACTTCCAGCAGATGTCCACATAACAGCTTCCTGAGTTCTACAACGTCCACCTGCTAAAAAGAATCAAATGTTCAAAAACTTTTTTTTAAAGTATATTTTGGGCCTTTAATTGATAGGACAGCTATAGGGAAATAAGAAATTATGCCCTCACATGCCATCATACTTGAGAAAAAAACTGCAGTGTTTATATCAGATGGATAGTGAGTAAACCTCAGAACGCAGTACACACATGAACATCCGCCCTCAGTTTGAGTCATGTGTGGGCCTCAGATCTGTTTCACCGTTGTTTCTGAGGTGCATCTCTGAAGTGCTGCTGGTTGAAAACTCCTTTTGAACATCAGCGTGATGTTTAAAAAAAAAAAAAAAAAAACTACTAAAACCCCTCCACAACAGCTCCAGTCACTCAATTTCACACATGGCCTGGGGGTGGGGTGGGGGCTCTGTAGACGTAGGTGCTGAGGCTTCTGTCATCTTCAATGCGCATCACAGCAGACTATCTTCTCTGACACCCTCCTGAGTGAAGTGATGTTGCTGTTCACGGCATTGATGTTTCCTGTGAAGGCTGTGAAGAGTTTATTGTAAATCACTGCCTCCACAGACAGCCAGAAACACATAATAATAGGCACCTGTATTGTCTGTGAATAAGCTAAAGAAAATGTTGTCATGACATCCATACAAATAGATACACCAGGTATTTACCAAGAGATTGCTTTTGGATTTTACACCAACCCAAACTGAGTTGTCCTAACGTGCTTGTTTCACGTCCTGTCCTTAGGTGTGTGTATCCTGCTCCCCGGTCAGGGAGTATGTGCGTTTATTTGACGTGACAGAGCGGACGTCTCTGCATAGGCACGGGACCGGCCGCAGGTGCAGTCACTGTTGCGGCGAACTCAGGGACACCATAGTGCACTTTGGGGAACGTGGGACACTGGAGCAACCTCTTAACTGGAGGGGAGCTGCAGAGGCTGCCAACGAGGCAGATGTTATCCTCTGTTTAGGCTCCAGTCTGAAGGTAGGTTTTATAACCACAGTGAGCCTGTAAATGTAATGCAGCCCAGTTGTAGACTCAACAGGATGGATGGTCATAAGGTTTATGTATCAGCTGTTGTATTCAATATATTCACTTTTTTCTGAATGGGGGGAAATAACGCAAGGCAAGATTATCTGTATAGCCCATTTTTACATGAAGATGAGCTGTTTATATGAGCAGCTGGCAGACATTGATATTCTTGTTTACTGTAGATCCTGACTGGATTTATAAATGAACTTTCAATCTCAAACCAGTCCTTCAGTCCGACGAATTATTAGGGCCACATTGACAAATAAAAATCACAAACTTCGAGAATAAAGTCATAAATCTACGACTTTATTCTCGTAAATTTACGACTTTATGCTCGTAATGTTATGACTTTTTTCTCGTAGGAAATGTACGACTTATTCTCGTAAATTTACGACTTTATTCTTGTAATGTTATGACCTTTTTCTCGTAGGAAATGTACGACTTTATTCTCGTAAATTTACGACTTTATTCTTGAAGTCTGTTTTTTTGTTGTTGTTGTTTTTTCTCAATGTGGCCCTAATACTCTGTCGTACTTCAGTATGTTGCTGCCATTGTAAATCTTTTTGGCTATGCACATTTTTGAAACACTGCTTTGAGCTTTTATTCTATTAGTTACATTTGGACAGTGTAAAACTGAATGAAACTAAATATGTGACAATTCACACTTTGTGAATGTTTTCAGCCTTTGTATGACCTTGGGGAGAAATCAGAAGATGTTTGTTTTGTTGCAGCTGCTTGTTTCTGTAGTTACAGTTCTGAATAATGATTATCATCAGTTACATAACAAAGTAACTGGCATGTAGACTCACAATTTATTCTAAAAGGTTTATTTTATTATTTTTTCACGTAGCATGTTCTTCACTCTGCCTTTTGTATTTCCAGGTGCTGAAGAAATATGCCTGTCTGTGGTGCATGAACAGACCAGCAAGCAAAAGGCCCAGACTGTACATTGTCAACCTCCAGGTACATGTGGTTTTGACATTTTAAGTGCTAACATTAAAAAACGGAAGCTCTGGCAGCTCATTGGCTGATAATGTGTCTGTGTGTCTGTTCTAGTGGACACCAAAAGATGATCTGGCTCTGTTGAAAATTAATGGCAAGTGTGATGATGTCATGAAACTCCTAATGGAAGAACTGAACTTTCAGATTCCCACGTATGACAGGTATGAAGTAATTATACACTAGTAAAACATTTGAATAATATTAAAACATCTTAAGAGACTAAAACTGATTAAAATTGTTTTCTTCATCCTATCCCATCAGGGCAGAGGATCCCATCTTCAGTCTGGCCACACCTCTGCGGCCAGAGGAGGAAGACAGCCATAGCCGTGATGTCATAGCTGTCCCTGATGGGCAGCAGGACTGCTCAGCGTCTCCTGGGGGACAAGCAGAGGAGGCCACAGCCGTGCAGGGCGGCTGGTTTGGACGAGGCTATGGTAAAGGAAGGAAGAAGAAAAAAGCTGTATAACTGAGGCAACTTTATAGACTGCATACACTTAGCTGGTGTATGTTGTGGACCCCAGTGATTCATCCCAGTCAGGAATTCAAATTCCAGTCCCAAGAGGACAGCCTGGACTTGATCTTCCAAGGTGCTTTTGTCTGTGCTGTTTATTGTTTTGCCTGCATTGGTATTGTTTGAGATGAAGAAAAATAAGATTGGATATTTGCCATTTGTAAATGGCTCTTGCACCATTAAGTATTTTACACAAGCAGTCATTTTGTTATGCTACTCTCATTTCTAATGTTACTATTTTTAGGGCAGCTAAGATAGCTGGGTTAGTCAGAGCCCAGTCAGCATAACATCTATGTAATTAATTCAGTCTAAGCAACAAAACCATGAAATTATTATAATGGAATTTAAAAAATAGCACTAGGAAAGCTTTTTTTAGTGTATCTCTCAAAATGTGGCAGGAAGAATGTTTCACCATTTGATGCACAGCTTCTGTGGTCAGCTGTAATCCAGATAGTCACAATGGATAGCAAGAGTGACCAGCATGGAAACCACATCTGCATCATTATCAATATAATGTCTTTACAGTCATGTTTGAAGCCTGCAGGTGTTGAATGAAAGTTGGTAATGGGGCAACACGCCACTGGGTTAAGCATTAGAAGGCCATAAAGTGTAAGTGATTGTATGCACGTCTGTATTATCTATTAGTGTAACGTGAGCGAGTTGGTGTTTATAAGTAGCAAATACCAGAAGAAAACCAAAGGCCATATTTTTGGATTCTGTACTGCCACACAGAACGAGTTTCTAAAAGATTGAGGAGATCAGACATTTACTGCATTTATTGTTTAGACTAAAATATATTTTTATAGTCTTTTTGAAACAGGTTAAGCTGACATTGTTAAATGTACCTAACTCAACAGAGCTTATTTGTGTTTTTATATTATTATTTTAAGTTATTTTTGTTTACTGAAATGATTTCCTGAACTCACACTAAACCTACACTCTGCTGTCGTCATCATCTGCTCTCCTCAGGTCTGCAGGCTACATAGTACATCTACTACTGTAGCTTGGTTTACTGAAGTTGTTCCTTTATGTTTACATTTTTTTTTTATCTCCTGTGTTTACAGCTCTGTAGGAAGGAAAGCAGCAGAGTTTTGTATTTTGATCAGTGGTTAGTTTGTCAGGTTATGTTACAAGTTACCCTGGTGATAGAAAACCACCAAATAGGTGTCTATTAATTTGTCTCAGGAAGATCCGGTGGTATTAATAACATCACATCCTATCGTGTCAGAACTTGTGAAAGACCAGTCTAGCCATGATAAACTAGTGTTCAGCATTCCTAAACTCAAACCAGTGCTAATACTGGATGTGAAGACTCATAAGTTGTCTCTGTATTTTGCAAAAGAAATGTTGTTGTATATGTGAGACAATAAAGTGTTCCTCATTTTAAGTTGCCTGTTCATGATCATTTACATTTTCACAGGACAGCTGATTTTTAGTTTTGATAGTGTGGCTCAATCTTTTATGTTAATTAAGCATATTTTGTGCTTTGAGTTGACCAATGGGTACATTCAATTCAAAATAATATATTATATTATTTGGATAGATAGCTCTGAAACTTATGACACTTCAAGATTGTGTCTTTGGGTTTCAAATTTAATTTCTGTCAACTTTTGCTTCCGTTCACTCCCTCACAGTGTGACTGACAAATCTTTGTAGCTGCATTTATCAATGGTGGGACATGTCTGATGAGATTATTAACTCATAATTCTGAAACATGTTTTTTTTTCCCTCATGTGGTTGCAGCATGGATGTGTGTTACACCAGAGCCAGTCTCTGGTTACACTTTCGTACATTCCGCTTGGTGAACACGTGACACGGCTGATTATTACGTAATCAGCCGTGTCAGCGTGAGAGGATTCGTCCGATATGACGTAGAGCTGGAGGCGTTGGCTTGGCTGTCGGCGAAGTGACAGAGTCCGAGAAGAAGACACTTCAAGATCATCTCCGCGGAAAACTCGTAGTTTACAGAGTAAACAGTAGTTTTAAACTTATCCTACCTCTCGTTTCTATTTGTCCTTCTCTTCAGCTATTACCCTCAACCCGTCGAAATGATCAAAAACGGTCACCACGCCTCGGACGAGCAGCAGGACGAAGCCGGTAAGCCGGGTTCTTCAGTACACAGCCCGGAGAAAAGAAAGCGCGTCGTCCGGTTGTGGTGTGACGGCTGGTGAGTCTCCATACCCGCTCCTGACTGACCCACAGACGTTTATTACACATGTATGTCCCACAGTCCGTGTCTCATGGAGGCGTTCACGTGTGTTGGTTGTACCAGGAACTATTGGTGGGGTTAGCATGCTAACACTAGCTAGCGAGCTACTTACATTAGCAGTTTTGTTACTAAGCAACCGTTTAACATGTTCATTATCCATATCTTATCGGTCGTTGGTATTAGCTAACATTACTTTGTCTCACATGCCTTCTTATTTTCCCATGTTATAACTCTTCTCGTTTTCTATCTGTGCTAGCAGCCCAACCCAAATTAACTGGAGCCCCTGAAGGCAACACAGTTTACTGTCTAGCCTCAGTTCATAAACCAAAACAAAATGTGAAGTACTGTTCTGTTACACCTGCTCCTGCCACACCTACTGACCAGTGGTTAAAGGAGCAGGCCGCGGGGTGAACTGGGGACAAGGCTCTTTCCGCTCATAAAAACGCAGTCCTGCTCTATTTAGTATTTGTTTATCTGTTTGTGCATCTGTAACCACACAGCACAGACACCATGGTGGTTATTTATAGGAGAGGAAGGACCCAGAGGAGAACCTGTGGACGTTTTCTCTCTACACAGATGTTTTCTTAATTTTATTCATAGGAAACATCTGACCTGATTAATATGCATTAATTAAGGAAATAAATGAGATGACCACCGCACTCTACTTTTTCTACAGGTGTCCCTTATCCCTTATAGGCCGGGAGCCAGGTCCACCCCTCAGGATGTTTTTTGCTACCTTTTTTTCACTATTATTTCTTGTTATCCCATACATTGGGCCATCACAAGTTGATAACCTCCACCCCCAGCAAGGATCCGTTTGGCCCCAGGGGCCAAAAAACCCCCTTTTTGGGAAAAGCTTCTGGAGAAATGATGTAATGGCATATATTAGGGTACTGCAACTGCATACATGGTCAGATAACTCTGAAATTGTGCATGGTGTATCCTGACACATAGGGGAAACTATCAGAATAATATTCTGGGGCTTACTGCCTTCCTATTTTCAAATATCACCCTCAGTTTATCCCAAAAGACAAAAAAATGTGTTTCCGCCTGACAAATTGTCATCAAATGTGATCACTTTAAAGCATTTATTATACATATCACTGCCTAAGATGGATATGAAAAACTTCCCACATTTGTAAGCTTCAATTTAAGCCCAAGATGACCTTTCTATCTAGAAGATTACACCTGCTATGACCAAAGTCTTCCAGTGTCCTACCTCAAAATCAGAGAAAACGGAACTTTCAGCATTAGCATTCCAAATGGGATTAAGCATGATTTCTTGTACATAAACTGTATCTTAAACAAGATTGGAGGCTTTAGTTATAGGCTACTACTATACTATCTGAAGTTAATTACATGAAAAGTGAATAATGTTACACCCCCAGGTGGACCAGGGTATCAGGGTACAATATAAAAATAAATGCTAACCGATTTACACACACCAACACACTTACCAACCGACACACTTTAACCAACCAACTAGTCTATGGGCCAGACCAGATTTTGGTACCACTCAGAGTGGCAAAATCTAGTAACATTTTTTGAAAAGGTACATGTCCTTAGATGATATTTTGGTATGATAATCCATCCTAAGTGGTAGCTTTATGACAGTTATCAGCTCATAAAGTTATCAACCCCCTGCAATAAATAGGCCTCTAAACGCAGGGGGCATATCTTGTTTTGTGCTCATTTTCAGACCTTTACTCATATGTTATGAGGGCATGTTTGGTAGAATTTTAAAGTGTACAATCCCAGCTTTCATTAAGACCTAGTTTTGGGCCTATCTATAAAAAATATAAAGGTCACACATGGTCAAAGGTCAATCTATCTCAACAACTATTTTCCCACTATTTTCGCCTAAACTGTAGTCTTTTTTATAGCACTGTGAAATGTAAGAACAGCACTGACACAAATAACAAAAACTGAAATACTCACAGGACTGTAACAATTCAGGAAATGTATAATCTTCCCATAATTTCCTACTATGAGGGATGATTATGGGTCTTAAAGTGGAACACGGGCCCAGGCGAGAATTGTCAATAAATGCTTATTCCTCTGTATTTCTCAAAGAGTTTTAAAGTTTTCTATATATCTTTGCCCTAATTATCACCATCATCATGATTATAGTCCAGAGTTAAGGCAATTTATTCATCCTCCTCCATCCTCTGATTTGTGCATGTTTGCGTATTTCTGCATCTACTCCTCCCAATATTTTGCACGTTCTGGCAGGAACGCCATATTCATTAAGGCAAACACGGTAAATGGATTGCACGTGCAATTTTGACCGTTTGAGAGATGCAATCCTCGGTGCGCCCGGTTAGTAGATCAGCTTCAGCATGTGTTTGCATGTACAATCAAGTTTGCATGCACAAACATGTTTTTATACACACAAACCTTTAGTAGATCCGGCCCATAATCAGAAGTTAGTGCTTATATAGTAGTTCTGTACACTGAACATAGGAGTGGTTAAGAGCTTTTCACAGTGATTGACCACAAGTCATTGACCATTGGGGGGGCACACAGGGTGGCCAATCAGGTTTTAGGGGGGGGGCAGGTGCCCCTCCATGCCACCATGGCAGACCCGCCCCTGGGTGAGGCAGGAGAAGTCTGGAAGCCTACAGGTCTTTGTATGTGGTTGAAGGGTCTGATGTTGCTGAGTCAAGGCCAAATTTACCCCCAGGGGACAGTAAAGTATATATCTACAGTATATAATAATAATTTTATTTGTAGAGCACCTTTCAAAACAAAGTTACAAGGTGCTTATATGCAGTATCTATCTAACTATCTATCTATCAACCAGGAGTTGTTGAAAGTCAACCAGTGTGGTTGTGTTGGTCACTGTAGCATGTACAGCAACTCCCAAGCTGATCCCACAAGAGTTCAATTGGGTTGAGGTCTGGACCAGTCATACCTGTGAGTGACACACACATGGCAACACTTTGAGCTCAGTACAAGAGTGAATACCCACAGGAGGATATTGCAGGGGATTTTGGCATTTTTGGGGGGCGCTACCCACTCATCCTGACATCCCAACTCTTCTTAAAGAAATGAAAACCTCAACCTGCGTGCTTGATCCCATTCCATCTAGCTTCTGTCTCCCCATCATTGCTCCTCTCATCACTTCAATTATCAACACCTCCCTCACCTCGGGCTTTGTCCCTCCTTCAATGAAGCTGTTGTCACCCCCATCTTGAAGAAACCTGGCCTCAGTCCCAACATCAACGTCAATTTCAAACCTTCCATTTTTCTCTAAAATACTTGAACATGTCATTTATGCACAACTGAAAGCCCATCTCAGCTAACAACCTATTTGAACCATTTCAATTCCATAGACTAACCCTAACCCTAACATACAGGCAGCTCTTAAATCACCAATGACATCCTCCTCGCCTCAGACTCCGACCACCTCACCATCCTCATCCTTCTCGACCTCACCGCAGCATTCGACACCATCAGTCACTCCATCCTCCTCTCCTGTCTTTCCTCCACCCTAAACATCACTGGAACTGCACTCTCTTGAATTCAGTCATATCTGCTCCTCCACTGTCCCCCTGTCCCAAGGTGTCCCCCAGAGTTCAGGGTTTGGTCCCCTCCTCTTCATCCTGTACTAACATCATCCATCGTCAAGGTCTCCAGTTTCACCGTTGCGCCAATGACATCCAGCTTTACAAAATCCATCACTACCAGCCACACCACTCTCATCTCCTGCCTCAACAATATTAAATCATGGATGCAACACAACTTTCTGAAACTTAACTATGACAAATCAGATATTCTTCATTGATCCCAAATCTCTCACAAAATCCACGGACAACTTCACCCTTTCCATTGACAACATCTCCCTAACTCCCTTCCTCTCACATCCCGTTGGAATTTCCTTTGACAGCACCCTCTCCAATGATCGTTACATCACCCAGATAGTCCAGACTGCCTTCTTTCACTTAAAAAACATTGCCTGATTTCGTCCCTCCCTTCGTCCTAACCCTCTCTGCTGCTGAAACCTTTATACGCCTTCGTCACCACCAGACTTGATTACTGCAACAGCATCTTTTATGGCCTCTCATCCAGAACCCTCAATAAACTCCAGTATATCCAGAATTCTGCTGCCTACCTGCTCACTCATACTTGTCCCCATGACCACATCACCCCCGTCCTCCAAAACCTTCACTGGCATCCTGTTTCTTACCGTATACAGTTTAAAATCCTTCTTCTCACATTTAAAGCACTCCATAACCTGACTTCCTCCTACCTCACTGACCTCCTCGACCCCCACCCTCCTAACCGCTGCCTCCACTCCTTCGATGCCAACATCCTGTACTACCCCCCATGACCAAGCAACAGGGCCGCTGCCCCCTCCCTCTGGAACTCTCTCCCCAAATCCATCTGCAACTGCACCGACCTGTCCACCTCTAAGACCCTTATCAAAGTCTTTGAAGCGCTCAAAGCACTTTTACACAGTAACGGTGGTGGTAAGCTACAATTGTAGCCACAGCTGTCCTGGGGCAGACTGACAGATGTGTGGCTGCCAATGTGCACCAAACAGCCCCCCTGACCACCACCAAACATTCATACACATCACACGAGGCAAGGTGGATAAGATATCTACGTTACGACAGCGGGTGGGATGGGGCGGGATTCGAACCTCTGGTTATTGGACGACCCACTCTACCTCCTTAGCCACTGTCATCCCAATATTAAATATAATTTAAAATATTAATATAAAATACAACACCAGCTGTATGTGAAATGATTGACTGAAATAACATTTTAAATTTTTTTTTGAGTTGTTTATATTTAGACATGCTTGTGTCAGAAACTTTGGTCTTGTTTTTGTACTGTGCGTACTGCATAGCTATATGTTATTAATTGAAAACCCCAATAAAAAGAGGAGGCCACAGACTATGAAGGAGAATGTGAGAGCCAAGAAAGAGTTATAGAGAGTTTATATTCTATTCTGTTACATTGTAATAAGGCTTTTCTCAAGTTAACATGTCTTATATTTGTGGTGCTGAAAAGATGAAACAGCAGCTGTAGGGTGGGCAGAGCATTCCATGCCAGTAACCACTGGCGGTAATTCTTAAAAATGGCTGCCACAGTCATCAGAATTAAAATTTGCAGTGGCCCAATATCCACATTCATCAAACATATATTCAGCAATCATATCACCAAATTTGATGCTTTTATCACAAAATGAACAATTGTCAAGCTATGTCGTCCCACTATAAGGTTAATTGAGCCACCTAGAAAGTATGAACAAAGTTAGCTAAGCAAATAAATTACATCATACTGTATCTGATCAAGGCAATCCCAATATGTATTGAAAACAGATATATGTCTAGAAAGGCTATTTATAACTAATTTATCAATTATTATTTGAAGAGCTAGGATGCTCAAACCTACAAAGCCACATATTTTGGACTGATGATGATGATGATTAGGGTAAAGATGTAAAAAGAGTGCATAAAAATGTGCAAACTGCAAACATGCACAAATCAGAGGATGGAGGAGGATGAATAAACTGCCTTAACTCTGGACTATAATCATGATGATGGTGATAATTAGGGCAAAGATATATAGAAAACTTTAAAACTCTTTGAGAAATACAGAGGAATAAGCATTTATTGACAATTCTCGCCTGGGCCCGTGTTCCACTTTAAGACCCATAATCATCCCTCATAGTAGGAAATTATGGGAAGATTATACATTTCCTGAATTGTTACAGTCCTGTGAGTATTTCAGTTTTTGTTATTTGTGTCAGTGCTGTTCTTACATTTCACAGTGCTATAAAAAAGACTACAGTTTAGGCGAAAATAGTGGAAAAATAGTTGTTGAGATAGATTGACCTTTGACCATGTGTGACCTTTATATTTTTTATAGATAGGCCCAAAACTAGGTCTTAATGAAAGCTGGGATTGTACACTTTAAAATTCTACCAAACATGCCCTCATAACATATGAGTAAAGGTCTGAAAATGAGCACAAAACAAGATATGCCCCCTGCGTTTAGAGGCCTATTTATTGCAGGGGGTTGATAACTTTATGAGCTGATAACTGTCATAAAGCTACCACTTAGGATGGGTTATCATACCAAAATATCATCTATGGACATGTACCTTTTCAAAAAATGTTACTAGATTTTGCCACTCTGAGTGGTACCAAAATCTGGTCTGGCCCATAGACTAGTTGGTTGGTTAAAGTGTGTCGGTTGGTAAGTGTGTTGGTGTGTGTAAATCGGTTAGCATTTATTTTTATATTGTACCCTGATACCCTGGTCCACCTGGGGGTGTAACATTATTCACTTTTCATGTAATTAACTTCAGATAGTAAAGTAGTAGCCTATAACTAAAGCCTCCAATCTTGTTTAAGATACAGTACAAGAAATCATGCTTAATCCCATTTGGAATGCTAATGCTGAAAGTTCCGTTTTCTCTGATTTTGAGGTAGGACACTGGAAGACTTTGGTCATAGCAGGTGTAATCTTCTAGATAGAAAGGTCATCTTGGGCTTAAATTGAAGCTTACAAATGTGGGAAGTTTTTCATATCCATCTTAGGCAGTGATATGTATAATAAATGCTTAAAAGTGATCACATTTGATGACAATTTGTCAGGCGGAAACACATTTTTTTGTCTTTTGGGATAAACTGAGGATGATATTTGAAAATAGGAAGGCAGTAAGCCCCAGAATATTATTCTGATAGTTTCCCCTATGTGTCAGGATACACCATGCACAATTTCAGAGTTATCTGACCATGTATGCAGTTGCAGTACCCTAATATATGCCATTACATCATTTCGCCAGAAGCTTTTCCCAAAAAGGGGTTTTTTTGGCCCCTGGGGCCAAACGGATCCTTGCTGGGGGTGGAGGTTATCAACTTGTGATGGCCCAATGTATGGGATAACAAGAAATAATAGTGAAAAAAAGGTAGCAAAAAACATCCTGAGGGGTGGACCTGGCTCCCGGCCTATTAGTCCTTTCTCTTATGTGATCCTTGCCTTTAGTTCCACCAGTGTTGTTTTGGGTAAACCATTGACAGTGTTTATACTGTAGTGTAGTATACCTGATGGGTGGGGTAATGCTGAGTGCTTTAAAATTATCTAGTGGTTACTCAAGGGCATTAAATTGTTTTCTCTCTGTGTGCCGTGCTGACATTGACACCCACAAGGTTGTGACTAATTCATGCCAACACTTTGGCCCGAAAGGCATATCTTCTTGTTGTTATTTTAAACTTGGCTGTCACACCATTGTACTCTGAAGGAAATGCCATGTTCCTCACCTCACACAATTCAGATGCAGTTGTAGACACAACTAATATGCAAGGTTTGAATTCTCCTCGGGACAGACAGCACTGCATATCCGAGTGGCCAGTTTACTGATTGCTAGTTTGACATAGCCTGTCTCATGTGGTGGTTATAAATAACTAACATAGTGAACATGTTGTCCAGTGTGATGTAAAAGCAACATGGTGCAATGGACAGGGGTTCTCTTTTGGGGAGAGACACTGAGACACAGCACATATTTAATGGAGGAGACAGATGAAATGTAAGACTATTTCTATGGAGCAGTAAGTAATTTACCAGATATTGGGTTGTGGTCCAGGACATATTCCCGGAGCATCAGCAAAAATATTGTTTTGATAAGAAACCGTACTTCCTTCCTGAGCCAGGAAGAATTAGGCTGCATGACACACTTCATCAGTTACTGCCTTTCATTAACAAGGCTGCTGGTGGTGCCTCCAGAGGACAATGTGTATTCATCTAAATTGATCACTCTCATAGAACTAATTTTACAAATATAAATATGCATGTGGACTGTAAAAAAAAACAACATAAAAATAGTTTAGTTGACTGGCAGATGCATAATGTCAAGAGGGAATTATTCAAAAAGGCACAGTGTATTAAAACTGTCAAAGTTGCCGTGCACTAATAATAATAATAATAATAATGACACAGTAACCATTGAGCTGCATGTACATCACTCTTAACAAAACAGATTTACACCAAGGAGCGTTTCCTACCTGCTCCTAACCAGGCCAGGTGAGGGAGGTTGGAGGATTACTGCTAAGGAAATTGAGACTAGCAGCTTGTGCTAATGTCATTATACTGGAGTACAGTAACAGATGGGGTGTTTTTTTTACTAAAGCAATAAGATCTATTGAAAACAAGGTGCAGAAGTGTTAACAGAGTGGTGTAGTAATAGGCGTTGATGTCAGAGTGACTAGTTGGAGTTTCTGGACCTACTGGGAAAAAGCAGGATTAAAGCATCAAGTTACTAAGTTCCTCCTTCGAAAACTCTATCAGATCAATAAAAAAGCAATATTTTTTATCACGAGCAATCAGTATGAGGTTTCACATGCAGAAGATGTAACTTGTCTAGTATTTAGTTATTTGAGATCTCTTAGATTAGCACAAATATTAATGTGTTATATGAGCCCCCTCTTGCTAGTAAATTATTGAAGGCAGCTTTTTGTGCAGCCACAGCTCTTAACCACCAGCAGCTCTCGTGAATCTGCTCAGTGTGTGTTGTGTTGTTAGACTGTCTGTATGACTGTGATGTGTGAATGCTTCCTAAATGTGAAACAACGAGGTGCTGAATTCACAACACATTTTCATTAACTAAGCAACGGTAGAAATAACACTTATTTTTTCTTTTGGTATTAGATCAGACAAGTGTCTTATTATATTGCAATAACAGCGCAGAACCAAATGCTTACCTCCATTTAAAAACAGACAAGTCAACACAAACCCACTGACCGTAGAAGTTACTGAATAGCAGAAAGCAAATAAACATGAGCATTACCTTTCTCCCAGTAACCTTTATCGTTCTCCAGTCTGTGTTGTGGGTTATAAACTCCATGCTTTAGATTGTGTGTTTTACAGCAGAGACCCCACCCTGGTTACCACTGTGCAAAGGGGAAAAGTAATAATATTATCACCTGAGTACTGTTTTGACTGAGCACATGAAGTATATATTGTTCTGCATGCTGATGATGTTGTCATCTCTTTATCTGTGTCCACAGTTATGACATGGTACACTATGGACACTCCAACCAGCTACGACAGGCCAAAGCCATGGGAGATTACCTCATAGTTGGAGTGCACACAGATGGTACACACACCCTGATATAGATATCCTGTGATTTTTTTTTTTTAATTTTGACTAGTGTGAACAAGTCCTCACAATCAAGTTTATTTTGCCAATACTACAGCAACAGTCTTTTTTCACTCTTTTCACTTACTGATGGCAAAACCTTCATTTTTCAATACATTACTCAGGCAACTCTAATGTTCACATGTCTTTATTATAATGCATAGAAGGACATGGGTGTAAATGATATTAAGGATCCCAGATTTTTGCAGCTTGTACTGAGATACTTTTTTGTCATTAGTTTGGGCTGGATGAGTAAAAAGTAACAAGTAATTCCTTCCTTCTCCTTCTCAAAGCTGAGATTTCCAAACACAAGGGTCCTCCAGTCTTCACTCAGGCAGAACGCTACAAGATGGTACGAGCTATCAAGTGGGTGGATGAGATAGTCGAAGGAGCACCTTACGTAACCACCCTGGAGACTCTGGACAAATTCAACTGTGATTTCTGTGTGCACGGAGGTGAGTCAGATGAGACGTGCTTCAGTCTCACGTTTTAACACGTCCTGTCATGAATTATCGCTGAAGAGTCTTCTCAGGGATGTGATCAGGCTTCTGAATGTGATGAGGGTCCTTTGTCGATGTGGTTGTTTACCAGATGACATCACGCTGACGGTAGATGGTAAAGACACGTATGCAGAGGTGAAACGTGAAGGCCGTTATCGGGAATGTAGGCGCACGCAGGGGGTCTCCACCACCGACCTGGTGGGACGTATGCTTCTCATGACCAAAGCCCATCACAGCAACATGGTGAGTTTAGGTGTCCGTGTTGTAAAGTCTGGACAAAATGTGTGTGTTTTTTTTTGTTATTGATGTAAACTATTCCACTCTGACCATCTCTGCAGGACAACCCAGATTACCAGCAACATACCGACAACTTTGGAAAGGTACGTGCCATTGCCTTTTATGTTACTACAACCCTTTCATGTCAGTCATTTGTCATATTTATAAACCATATCATTCATTACAGTGGCATGCAAAAGTGAACAGTGAACAGTTAAAGCAGAAGTAAGCGATCCGGTCGTTTTGGCTAACTTCTTGTCAGCCGATGGAGTTAGCTGTCCCCGCCCTCGTCCCTACGTCACCACATTCACGCGCATCCCTTGGCTGCACACACAGAGAGGACCGCCCCTTTATGCCGTTCTCTCTCCTCATTGGATAAAGGTTGTAGGATACAAGGAAAGTTTTCTCCTCGGCTTACAGCAGAGCAGAGTGACTGACAGACCCGTGTTTCAGACCAAACACTCTATATAAGTGATTGCTGTCGGAAGATATAACTATTTAAGACTTATATTAACACAAATATATTCTGCTTACTTCTGCTTTAAGCAAGTGGAAAATGATTAAATGATCCCCTTTGGAAACTATCACAGCGTGTACATAGTAAATATCTTGTCTGATAGCTTGGTCAAAGTTATCTGAGAGCTCAAGTCTCCTGGTTTCCCATTGTTTTGCAGGCTGCTGCTTTGTTTCCCTTTTTTACTCTAGAATTGTAGAAAACAAAAACAATACACTAATATTGCTTAAAATATTGCAAAAGAGAGTTTCATATTTAACTTTATGCCTTTTGGAGATCATTTCATCTTCCACTTGCTGAACTGTTCACACTAACAGAAATTTTGACCAGAGGTGCCCAAACTTTTGCATGCCACTGCATACTGTACATATATCCATGTTATTATTTAATACTCATATTTTCCATGTCTGTTACTTTTCCACATTCCTCCAATGATAGGACAGAGTCAGTCTTAATTTACTGCTGTATCTGTTGTTGCGTTCAAGGGTCCTAAAGGCCACAGTCCATGGACAGGAGTGTCTCAGTTCCTCCAGACGTCCCAGAAGATCATCCAGTTTGCCTCAGGGACGGAGCCACAGCCTGGAGACACCATCATCTATGTGGCTGGAGCATTTGACCTCTTCCGTATCCTTAGCATGTGGAGATGATCAGTACTGAGTCAGGAACCCTGGGTAATGAGAGATTTCTGCAATAAATGTTGTAGTTGTTGCCTTGACCGCAATTAACCCACAGACATCGGCCACGTTGACTTCCTAGAGATGGTTTATAAACAGGCAGAGAGGCCTTACGTCATCGTAGGTCTGCACTTTGATCAGGTACGCCTAACAACACACACACATATCAACAAACACTCATAAAAAGGGGGATAAAGCCACTCCTTCCTGCTGCGTCAGTAGTTTTTATAGAGAAACATTCAAAGCAAGTTAAAGCAGGAGTTTCTCAGACGTCATGGTTAGAAAGGGAAGATGGCCCTCTTTATCTGTTTGCAGTTTTGGAGTTGTAGGATTGTAAACCTACGCCACTATCAAACATGTGTGTTCTGTGCTACAGTTTCAAATACACATCAAAAAGGTACAAATGTAAACACAGTCACATTTATCTCTCTTCAGGAAGTGAATCGGTACAAGGGGAAGAACTATCCCATCATGAACATCCACGAGAGAACACTGAGTGTCTTGGCCTGTCGGGTGAGCTCACACACACACACACACACACACACTGACTGGAAAAATGTTCAGCACAGCAGTGTGTGTTTCTTCCCTTCATACTCCCAGTGCTGCAGGCTGAACTTGGCTCTGTGCCACTCATTCCTGCTGGTCAGCTATCACTCTGGAACAATGGGTCTCTGTGCCCCCTTCTGCACTGTGTGTGTTCATGCTGAAGTTAAAATAACTTAGGAGAGTGTTACACGAACCAAACATGTTACATAATCTTCAAAACTACTAAACTGCCTCACTCTGTCATCATTTTTATTCAGTGCTTGGTCATGAGTTTACTCAATGAGCGAAAAAAAACAAAAAAACACCTTCACCTTTTAGCTCTGTTGTACTTCAAATACGCTCTTTAGTTAAACATTGCACTGACCCATGAGGTACCTGCTTGAAAAGTTTGACAACAGTTTAGTAACTGAAAAGCAAAATGAACATCATGAATTTGTTCTTTCTCTCACTATTGTCCTGTGTGTCTAGTATGTGTCAGAGGTGGTGATCGGTGCACCCTACGCAGTGGGCAAAGACCTGCTGGATCACTTCAAGGTGAGCTGGTTTTCTGTCAGTTTATGTTGTTTTATTCAGTGTATTTATAGTTTTATTTTACCAGGATAGTCTCATGACATTAAGAAAGTAAAGCCTGCGTTTACATGAAGAAGAATCACGAAGAAAGGGGGGAAACATTCACACATGAAAGCTAGACTTTACAATAAAAAAAACAACTGCATTTGCCCATTTCAGTCTTTATATTCAGCCCTCATTCGATTCTATGTGATAATTTTGCAGTACATCACTTTAGATTTGGAAATAACTGTGATTACCTCAAAGTTTTCAGAGTGAATTTTCTATGTTCAATACTGAAGACAGTGGCGCCTCCCTGTGGACGGTTGTAATATCAGATGAAACAAACCACTTCACAGCCTTTTCTTCAAATATTGCGATGGACAGTTTGAAGAGTCTCGGATAAATCAGTAACATTAGCCACACACACCTAATTATCCAGGTAAACAATGTGTGACTATAAATAAAAAGTGAAGTTGACCTCAGCAACACTGAGGGGCGGTAATACCAGTTATGCAAAGTGTCAGTACAGTTATTCTTCACTTATCCCACCGTGAATCCTCATGTAGACACACAGGCATGTACATGCAGGAGGAGGGATGTAATTAACGTCTGTCTGTGTGTGGTCATGGTTGATTCAACAAGGTGTGTTTGTGTGACTGTGCAGGTGGATCTGGTGTGCCACGGTAAGACGGAGGTGTTTCCTGACAAGGATGCGTCAGACCCCTACGCTGTGAGTATAGGGTCCACTACTCTCTGATCAAAGTGCAGCAGCACATATGACTCTTCTACATCTATATGTTATAGGTCTTATATTTGAGATTGTTTAAAGGGCAACATATGCTGGTGGCCAGAATGTGTGATGCAGTTTAAAAAAATGATTAACCTAATAATTCAAAACAAATATGTGAATACTAAGAGATTGATTTTAAATAAAAAATAAATAAATAAAAATTTAAATAATTTTTCAGTGTCAACCTCAAGTGAAGTATTTTTGGTCCACTGGTCCATTATCATCTTACATAAGTCATCCATTTCTTATCAGGCCGAGAAGAGTAATATCTAAGGATTTGAGATTTGAGGTCAAATTAATTTGAGTTTAAGACTGAAATTATACTAAAATGATGTTATTTTGAACTTTGAGAGGAAGATGTAATCAAAGACAATGATGTAATCAAAGAAAATTCAAGTGTTTTCAGTGGTAGAGTACAAGTAAAAATCTGACCAATAAGGAGAGATGAATCTTCAATAGGGATGCACCAATTCATGCCACACCATCTCCCGCACGTGCCTGAAATGATCGGTATTGGTCATGGATCATCCGATCACTCTCATAGGCGATAGTATCAGTAGCAAGAAGCAAGAAACGTGAACCTCGTCTTCAATGGTTCAAGAGAAGCAAACGTGTCTTTGCTTAGTTTGTAAATAACCATTTGTGTGTGTTCTGCTTTCAGGAGCCAAAGAAGAGAGGGATATTCAGGACCATCGACAGTGGGAACAATCTCACCACTGATGACATCGTCCAGAGAATCATTGAAAACAGGTCAGGGTCTCCCCGTTCTTAAATTACTTTCCACCTCCTCATCATCTTCATCTATATTTAAAGGTATTATGTAGGAATTCCCCCCACCTAGCGGTGCGGTTGCATATCGGAACGTATTATTGATGTTGCATTCACCTGAAATTGGGCAGACGTCAGACAGACAACAGACGCTGCATGTAACAGGATAAACAAGCCTCTATGTAAACAAGTGGTCCGCCAGCACGAGGTAAAACAATACAGGCGTGACAATATGTTGTCATGGTGATGTTGTATTGTTTACCTGAACCACGTTTTACCGTCTTTCTCTCGTGGAGTAAAATGACATCCGGTTGGTTTGCCGACGGCCGTCTGCCTGACTGCACCTGAATGCAACATCAGTGCCTCCGTCCTTCCTCACACTACACAGTGGTGACAGTTTTAACAGGCGCTACCTGGAAAACTTTCTCCCCGAGCCGACAGCTCTGGTGTGTTTCTATGGTTACCTACGGTCACGCTGCCACTGAACGTAAAAAATGGCGATGCAACATGGCCGCCTCGGTTTCGGTGCGACGCCCACTTATGTATTTGTAACGACTTGTAACAACTCATTCTAAGGTATGAGAAAGCTTTCATTTGTATGCGGGTGTGATTCCACTTCAGTGAAATACGTATTTATGAAAGCAATATTTGATTTTTGATAATAAAAAGCCAAATAAGTTACATACTGGGGCTTTAAATCTGTTATGTCTTTTCTCTGCCTTTATTGATCAATGGCTCATGTTTTTTGCTCACAGGCTGCAGTTTGAGGCCAGAAACCAAAAGAAGGAGGCCAAGGAGATGGCGGTGATCGAAGCAATGAAGAAGAGAGACCAGCAGGAGCAGAGTGAAGCTGCAGCCCAGACTGCTCACTAGTGAGACCTCTGGACTGGTTGTGTGTCTGATCTACTCCTGGTACTAAGCTTTAAAGAGGGTGGGCTCAACTGACCCAGACTGACGTTGTTCTAAACCAGGCCTGGGTATCGGGTGAAACAACCACAGGGGGCCAGTCGGTCTCTATTAGTCCACTGGGTGCAGAATTCTCTTTCTAATATTTAGCAAAGCGGCGCGTCCCACCCGCTGCTGAGTTAGCTTCTCTCAGTTCTCTTACATATGAATTATACCAGCCTAAATGGGAGTAGATTAGATCTGCCTTGACAAGAACACAAAAAAAAATCCAAACACCTAACACATACTATGATTTTTTTAACCAACAAAATCCCTCCACAGAGAATTTTATTTTTAACTTCTTTCGTGTTGCATCCATGAATTCACACACTACGTGTACCTGTATAGGTGTTAAAATTGTATGTTAAGTTTGTAATTATCCATAACTTATTGACATAATGTAAACATCATTATCAGTTATGTATTTAGATTTTAAACCAAATTAGTTTTTAATGATCAGGTAGCAGTAAGGTAGAAAGTTTTTAATACTTTTAGAAAATTATTAATTTTAATCTTTGTGTTTTTGTCCTGCCTCAAAAAAACATAATTTCTACGTCAAATCATCTGTGAAGTAGTCTTTTAATTTTAACTGTGGATTTTATCTACCTGAATTTGCACCAAGTGTGTGTGTGAGTGTGTGTGAGTGTGTGAGAGAGAGAGTGAGTGTGAGTTGAGTGAGGTCAGTGACTGAGTGTTTGTGCTGTACATGACAGTAGTGCCTCATTCCCAGAGCTAAAATGAATGTCTGAATATCAAAACGTCTGAACTACTGCAGTGTCTCGACAACTGAGGCTGAAGTTGTTGAGTCTTCACGTTTACACTCAAGAGAATAAACTAGAACGTCCTCTTCTCCTTTTTCATGAGACAATCCAATAACTTTAAGATTTGGGACCCGGTGTCACTGTCAGACTTGAAGGTTACCGTCGAGTGCTTTTCCTGTCATTACATGCGGCACATTACTTGGATGTGAACTGTCAATGTGTGTGTGTTGGTTGGACGGTGAGATGGTGGCAACCTGAGAAATAACTAAGTTTCTAAATATTAAAACAGTGGAAATTTTCACAATCTTTCAATCTCTGTATTGTAGTGTGTACATTTCCCTTTATTAAATAAATTGGTAAAATACAGTAAAGCCTGGTCTGATGTGTGTTTTACAGCAGGAGCATGGTGCGTGCAGTCTGATGACAGAGATCTTTGTTGGATCAGCACAAAGTCACGCTTCGCTGAGTCAGTGAAATGAGGCCACAGCCACTCAGAAACCGCTAAGTCCGACTGCTCCTGTCCCATTCACACTGATCTCGTATTTGAACAAAAACTGCAAACCGTCACCTCATTACCAGCACAAAGAGTCTTTAATCCACCGACCCGAGCACCACGGAGGAGCTTCTGCACCAAGGATCCTGTCACTTATCTGAGGGGCACAGCAGTCCACAGTGTTAGACGCCCACTCGCTCACTCGCACTCTCCACATTTAATTGGTCTACTTGGTCGATCATGTTTTGTTTTTCACCGCTATGATTTTCAGTGGCCCAAATAATGACGGTAAACATTTATTTTGCTCAGGGCCTTTTGCTCAAAGCTGCAGCAGCTGGAAAAACTGTAAAGGCTTAAGGTTTTTCTTGTGAAGAAATTCTAAGTTCAACACATTTGACAAAAATGGCCGCACTAATGAAATTGACCATAGTACAGTACCACCGTGGTTGGATAAAAGCTCACCAGAGGAGAACAGAAAAAAAAATCTTTTGAATAATCTGTGCTGTATTTAAATTTCATTTAGTTAGATAAAACTCATACCTCCTCGGATCTCTCGATTAGTACTAATCGTTTATTTTTGACAGGAAAATGAGTGAAAGAAACTAGCAGTTACGACCTGGACTCTGTCCCACACTGTAAAGAGGAGAGATAGTGAAAAAACAGCATAAGGAGGAGACAAACCAACAAGCATTGAAAGCAACAACTTTGACAAAAAACTCTTCATATATAAACGCTGAGCAACAAACCAATTTTTAAAGAAAATACTTGAAATACATCGTTTGGCAGTATTGTCATATAATTGTATTTCAATTTTCAGCCTTGCAATAAAAGCATCATAAACCATAACTGTGATTACAGCTGATCTGGGTTCAGCTCGTGTGTCGGCTCTGGACATTCACCCCGGGGTACAAAGTACAGAGGGGACAGGGCAGTTATGTAACTGATGGTCCAGCTATAGATGTAAACCCCTACTCAGCAGCTGAATCACACACAACTCATGTCCACCACAGGAGGTTTGTCCTTTTTATGCTGACTTTGCTCTGGACTGCTCAACTGTGCACATCTGGATTTACTTCATACACACCTGTCCTAAAACCTGCTCTTGTAGCGAGTAAAACATACTCACTTAGAAGCACAATCAGTTATGAATCCTGTATTTAAAAGTCAAAGTGGCAACATATTACGGGCGGTATGGAAAAACTATTTTATATTTGTCTTTTTCTAATTTAATTTAAACATTTAATATATTTGTATTTGAGTGCTGAAAACTATTTTGTGCAAAACCTCAGTCATAACACTGTTTTCATATTTAAAGCTGCTCTAACAGCTGAGTGTGTTTTATTAAAAGTCACCATATGTGTTGTTTAATTATACAAACTCTTACCTTGGTAAGTAACAACTGGTTCACAACCTTTTTTGGCTCGTGACCCCATTTTGACGTCACAAATTTCTGGCAACCCTGTCAATCAAGATGAGCCAGCTCAGATATGTTGTTGCATTTTATTTGAACTCAAAGTGAAAGTATAGAATACAGTTGTTTAAGATTGTGTGTGGTGTTTTTAATCATAATTTTTAAAAGAATAATAATTATTTAAAAAGGGTCAGGGTTAGGGGTTTTATCAGTATTTTTTTTTTTTCTTTTATAAATTACTAGACATTTCAGGCGACCCCATTTGAATTCCAGGCGACCCCACGTGGGGTCCCGACCCCAAGGTTGAAAAAAAAAAATGAACTAGTGGTTAATGCAGATAATAAAAGTACATATGGAGTGAAAGTATATAGTTGCACAAAATGTATAAATAAAGCACTGAAAAATAGAGTAACTGTACTCAGTTCCTTCCCACCAGTCCCACTCCATAAGCACAGGTGACACATGAGCCGGTGTGTATTTTTTCTGCCTGATCAGCTCTTTTGTCTCCGGGCACGTCACTTCCCAGGGAAGTCCGAAAACTTTTCCATCTGTGCTCCAGCAGCAGCAGCAGCAGCAGCAGCAACAGGCTGCAGTGGGAGGAGGGAGGCGCTCCAGGATGAGCCGCGGTCTGCGCCAAGGCGGCACAGCACAGTTTGAACCGCAGTGGCGCACACTCACTTAGCAGTTGTGTGTGTATGTGTGTGTTTTCTCTGCGGTCCCTTCAAAAAAAGTTTAGACACTGACACACAGTGAGAAGAAGGAGTTCCTGGAGCGCAGCGTGAAATCAACTGTTTCAACACACCACGACTCCGACTCTCTGCGAAGATTGAAGAGAGTTTCGGAGATGGCCTGAAGTTTTTTTTTTTTTTTTTTTTTTTGCAGCGTTAAGATTCCCAGGATCAGATCAGAGTGAGGAGAGCTCGGAGCATGCAGCCTGGAGAAACAACAAACTCGGGGTGATCCCTGTCTTTGTTTTCCTGTGTGAGCGGGGCCGGGGGGAGATGAGTGCTCAGCATGGGACTGTGCCTCGGTACCGAAGTAACAGAGGAGGAGAAGAAGGCGAGGATACACAGCTCCAAGATAGACAGAGACCTGTATGAGTACGCCAAGCGGGAGATGAACGTGGTTAAAATCCTCCTACTAGGTGAGACTGACGGCCCTGTAGCCTATACCTGAGTGTGTGTATGTGAGTGTCAACATGTGAATCTAACACCTCCAAACACGACCTCTTGACTGTGGCTTATAAAATCCCACATATCTGTCTGGGAACTCTGGTGAACACATGACAGAGTCTCTAATCCTCTTTAGAAGCCACTGATTGGTTTTAGTCATTGCAGATTCAAGGATTAAAAACTCATTAAAAGAGATGCCAGCAAAATATGTTTCTTAATTTTGATACATGTTGATTACAAAAAAAAAAAAAAATCAAGTTAAACAACTTTTTATCACCTCCTGCAGGTGCAGCAGAGAGCGGCAAGAGCACTCTGGTCAAACAGATGAAGATCATCCACAGTAATGGATTCACCAAACAAGAGCTAACCAGCTTCAAGGTTGGAAACACAAACACACACACACACACACACACACACACACACACACACACACACACACACACACACTGATCAACCTCCCTCCTGCCTGTTATTACTCTATCAGATGAAGTTGTAGGTGCATGCAGTGGTTTTGGTGTGGTGGTTTCCAGCAGATCACATTTCACTCTTATCTCAGGAAGGGAAGCAGAAAGGAGTAAATGCTTTAAATAGACCAACATGACTTGTGTTAAAGGGACACTGTGTAACTTCTCCTGTTATCTATTCATGAAAATCAATTATTTGGTTCAAAAGTATGTTTTTCATTAATCAGTAATCCCCCCCCATCAACAAAGTGAAGTGTTCCTTTCAGCTCTGAATGAGCTGTTCATATCATTCATATCTACATGGAGCGGGTAAGCTCGGTGCTGGCTGCCATGTTGTGTCGCCATGTTTTTACGTTCAGTGGCAGCGTGGCGGTAGGAAACCACGGAAACTCAGCGGAGACACCGGAGCTGTCGGCTCAGGTCGAGGTGGCGTCTGTGAAAAGTCACCGTGGTAACGCAGTGAGGAGGAATGGAGCGTTACACTGATGCTGCATTCACCTGCAGTCGGGCAGACGGCCGTCGGTAACAAACCAGATGTCATTTTAGTTACAGAAGTCGAGAGTAAGACGGTAAAACGTGGGTCAGGTAAACAATACGACATCGCCATGACAACATATTGTCACGTGTATTGTTTTGCCTCGTGCTGACGGACCACTTGTTTACATAGAGGCTTGTTTATGCCGTTACGTGCAGCGGCTGTCGTCCGTCTGCTGTCTGCCCAATTTCACGTGAATGCAGCATGAAAAATACGATTGAGTTGCTTGTGATATACAACCACAACGCTAGATGGGAGTAATTCCTACACAATGTACCTTTAAGTTTGGGTTTATTTTCCTAATTTAGTTTCAGGTAAGAACCTGACTCCAACAGGAGAGAGTCAAGAGGTCGGTTCACGCTGCAGGCGTGCCGATGCATTACAGACACTGAACATTAGATGAGATAAAAGATAAAAGAGGCAGTGATGGAGATGAACAGGAGATGAGATTGAAAAGGAGGCGATGCTTAGTTCCTGTGGGGGACTGAGATTTCTCCTGATACCCAGGGTCAGATCCAAGTTGGTATGCAGTGGTTTGGCTCGCATCTGCTCTTCTGTCTGTGTGTGTGTGCGTTGTGAGCGACTCACTGCCAAATTCCTCTGTTCTACTAGGGGTTAGGGATGGGGTGGGGAGAATAGGGAACAGTGGAGAACACACACAGAAAAGCTTCACCCCCACCAGCTTGTTGTTACCAAAGGCTTAGCTTCCTCCACACCCTCCTTTTACCTCCTACCATATTTTTACTCTCTTCTTTTCCCTTTGCTGTTCTGCAGCTTTTTCTGAGCTTTGTCTCCCTTCCTCCCCCTTGTTTCTGTAAAGCATAAACATAATGAGTATGTGACGAGAGACGTGGTCCGTCTCTGTCTCCATTATGTTCTGTCTTCACTGTCAGACTGAGCAAACTTCATAAATGAGGATGGACACAATTCACACTGTGTTTAGTTTTAGAAAGAGGCTGAAAAAACAGAAACCAGGCTCCGATAACCTGAGATGACTTTACCGTTATTTTAAAAAAAGGATTGTATTTGTGCAGGAGGGTGGTGTTTATGTGTGTGATCGTCCTGTGAGGTCAGATCATATCCGTGCTCTGGAAATATGCAAAGCAAGCACTGTCAAACTTCACAATTTGGCAGATGCTCATTGGCCAGGATTGTGCACTTGCACACTGATCTGACAAATGAAGGTCCCAGTTGTTTGCACAGGCAGCTGGGATGTTTGAATGCATTCCTAGATATTAAAGACAGCTCTCCTCTCTCTCTTTGTGTTTTTCAACATCAATGCAATAACTAACATTTCTGATGTCTGCTTATGGTGTAAATGAAATGGCGCAGCATTAGTTCAGCTTGTTACCATGCTAGCCTGTCCTCATTAGCACTAATAAACAAAATACACCTGAGGCTGATGGGAATGTCATTATTTTTGTGGGCGGTGGAAATTGGACAAATTTAATTTTGAGCTGATGGTGTTGCCAGATTAAATCAGGTGAGTTCTTATAATTTAACCCTTGATGAACATCTGAACATTTCATCCAGTGGTTGTTCAGATGTTTTGGTCTGGTATTACTTCTGGTATTACTTCCTACAACACTATAATGAAGGCATATAAAGAAAAAAGTGTGTATGTATATATAAACACACTTTTTTATTTATTTATTTTTTACATATACACACACTGTATATATACTGCCTTCCCAACTTCCAGCTAAACACAGTGGGTCTCAAAGAACTCACTCTATGCAGTAGTACTTACATACAGCCCTATAGTCAGTATACAGAGAGCATGCACACATGTAATAACACATGTCTAATTGCAGTAGTTAGCTCTCTTTTGTCAGTTGGCTTCGCCTCTGTTCTCAGGTGACGCCCTTATTTTCAAGTGGAAAAATGACACTTACCCACTAACCCGCCCTTCCCTTCCCTGACTGACTGACTGACTGACTGACTGACTGACTGACTGACTGACTATCCCAGCCTCCCACGACAAACACAGTCACACCCTCTTACACACAAACACAAGCGTGCACACACACATCAGGCCTGAGTGCATATCTTTACACACATGCGTTTGTGTTTATCTCTGACGTCTGCACCTACCTGCTATTTTGAACATGCGTAGTGCTGTAGTAAAAAGGTTTCAAACCCGCCTCGCGCTCTTCGTCCTTACACATATTGCATTCAGGCACAGCAAGAAAACACTGTGTCTTTATTTCTCTGCCTGGCTCTTTGTGGCCCTGCCAGCCAGGTTTCTATTGCATTAGGACCATGACAGAACCTGCTTGGGAGGAAACATAGGAAGGGGCTCCTCTTTGTCTCATCCCTCCTTTATTTGCAGCCCCGGGCCGTGGTGTTGTTTTTACTGTGGATGGGCTGACGGACTGAGATTTTTCCCTTCATTCTCTTCCAATACACACAGCTCTCTGTCAACAAAAGTGATGCTTTGTGTGTGTGAGTGAGTGTGTGTTGATGTGGCAATGGTTAACATTTCTGAACTGAGTTAATATTTTTCAGATTCTCTCTGTTGATTCAGATGTTTGTGTGAATATTTTTGTCGAGGAAAGGTTTTCTTTAAAAAAGTTTCAATAAGGGGCGGTGTTAAGCTCAGTTGGTGGAGCACCCGCCCCATGTGTTGAGGCTATAGTCCTCACTGCAGGCAGCCTCGGTTCGAATCCCGCGTCGAGTGGCCCTAACCTCCGTGTCATTCCCCCGCTCTCTGCTTCCCATTTCCTGTCTCTCTCTCAACTATCCTATCCATTAAAGGCAAAAAAAGCCCCAAAAATATACTTTAAAAAAAAAAAGTTTCAATAAAACTGAAAGATCTCGACTTTTACATAATTATCAATATTTTTATTATCTATTCAATCATTTATTTTAACTTTCAGACCTCTGACACTGTCATAAGAATATGGAACCACCTTGCTGATAGGTTCTCTGTTCATGCTGTTCCTATTTTTGGCCTTTCCTACTTTTTTACTCAGATATGGAACAAAAGAATTTAAAGCTTTTAACAAGAAAAAATCTGTAAGTGTGTTTAAGTATGTAAAGCTTGAAATATAAATAAACACATTTGTTCAAAAAAAAAAAAATGGAAAGATCTCTCTGTTGGCAAACAGACAGAGCGTAAAACCAACAACCACACTCCCTTAGTTATCCATTGTTAGCGGAACGGTTTCTGGTTAATGATTACTGTACTTATCAGGCCACCAGCAGGTCAGACACATTCCCTGTTGTTGTCTTATTGTGGTAAATGCTACGACGACAGCTAACAGCTGTTGACTTTTCTGCGCCCAGGGAGCAAACATACTACATACTACATACTACATACTACATACTCCAGACACACTAACAATAGTTCAGTGTGTCTGGAAGGATTAGAGATTACACTGCTGCAATGAGAGTTGTAATATCTCTGCTGACTCTGCTGCTGCTGCTGATGGTGGTGGTGGTGGTGGTATTAACTGCAAACAAAGGTTTAGAGAGGTGGGAGAGATTTCTGTCTGTTGGACTTCCTTGTAAGCTTATAGACAAACAACACACACACACACACACACACAAGCACACAAGCCTCGGGCTGCAGGTGTGTCATTGTATGGTAATCTGAATCCACTATCAGCTTTACGTCACCTCTCTGGATAAATGTGGAGTAGAAGACACTCTGTTTTGACTTGTGTGTAAAACAGAAGCTACATGCTGGTCACAGTTTGCGGCACATACTGTACTGTTTGTCACTTTGAGAGAACGGCTACAAAGACGGTCTATATAAAATGTCTGATGTTATACAACAGTGACCTCCAACTCTCACTCCCTCTTCTCCCACCTTGAGTCAGACAGGGAGGGACTGGGAACCAACTGATAAGGAGGACAAAGGTGGAGGGAGGGAGGGAAGGAAGGAAGAAGAATGAAGTAGCTGAAGACAGAGATGAGTGTACAGACACTGGGTCGGTGACATCATGTGTGACTTTGGGGAATCAGAGGGGGAAAAAAAGCACAATCTAACATTTGACTTACAGTAAATACTGAGGTTGTGATGCTTGGCACAATTTTGTTCATTTAAAGCCAGGGTAATTTTTAGGAGTTGTAATGTTGTATAGCCTAATCATATTTTATCATTTGGAGAGAACATTTTTGGGCTCAGATATGCTGCAAGTTCATCCTGTACATACAGCCTTTTTTTTTGGCATTGTTGCCTTCGCTTTGAACAGACATTGCAGAGATAGACAGGGTGAGAGAGAGTTGAAGTTACATGCTGCCTACATAAGCCTTTCTAATGTCGGTTCAAAGGCCTCTCTGTAGCTCAGGATCCAGCAGACTTATGCAGCCATTCACCAAAACATGCGGTGGACCTTGAGGCCTGATGAATGTGTTTCCTTCCTCATCAAACATTTTCAAAGCCAATTGTTTGAACATTTTAAACCTTCAGGGATTAAAACACTTACATTACACCAGCTAGCGCTCTTCCTCTTGTCTGATTTCTCTCGGAAGCGTGGGAACACATCGTCAGGCTTGTGTATCGCATTTCCTGCATGTTTGTACATGTACGTGTGAGTCCACGACGTGCAAACAAATGGGGACTCGTTCATAAAAACAGTTCTGCATCATAGTGCCAGCAGTGGTCAAAAACTCCACAGGACAACAACACTCAACAACACTCACATTTTTAATAGTCATTTAATAAACTCATCAGTGGCCTCACACTGGAAACACATCTAATAAGGTTCAGTCAGTCAATAAGTCCTAAATTAGCAGCTGCGCAACATTAAAGGAGCAATTAGTAAGGTGGGACAAAAACCCCAACACGCTGAAGGGTTGAAGTTGTGGAAAAGGTGGTGACCATGTAAAAGACTCAAACCTGAGACTTTTTGGATTGTACAACCGCAGACAACAATACATGCAGGCCTCAGTGATGATGCAGACGTTTCTCTGTCTGTGAAATGATGATAAGGTGTTTTTTGTTCTGTGGGAATTACAGTGAGTTAAGATCTTGTATACAAATATGAACTGAGTAAGATTCTATTAAATGTATTCTGGTAAGTGTGTGAACTCGTTATCTTTTTTTTTCCTTATTATTTTTTCCGTATTTCTTTTTTTTCTTTTTTTCCCTTTATTTTCTTTATTTATTTATTTTACTTTTTGCACACAATCAGGAACCTCCTTTCTTCAGTTCATTAGAGTGACTGTGTGCAGGTGTGTAACTCACTGCTGAGAAAAGCCCATGTAAAATGAAGGCATTTGGGAAAAAAAAAAAAAGATTTACCAAGCCTACAGTGTGCCTTGGGATATTTTTTTAAGACTTGCAGTTTTAAACTTTTGGGAGTAAACCACACCTGCAATTTCCAAATAGCACCTGTGAATAATCACCAAGAAGACCCAGCAGCACTTCCCTCTTTAAAGGAGATATTTGTTTTTATAGTTTTTTGTAGTCAATGTTAGCATTAGCTCTTTACTAACCAGTCTTGTCAAGAGCTTCAGCTAAAGAGGTTAGCTATGGTGCTGCCTCTTCAGCCCTTCAGCCCCACATACTGTAGGGCTACAGTGACTCGCTATTGGAAAAAGACAACTTGGTCTGGCTGTACTGGAGCTAGCTATAGCATGCTATCTCAGAACAAATTAAGTGATAGAAATGGAGGCAAAACAACAATGTTTGCCTCCATTGGGGAGCAAAGGCATTAAGTTTGATTTTGCTTAACTCACTCACAATATTTGTTCTCAAGCTGTAACTAACATTATAGCTACACAGCGTTACGTAGCTCCTTTAACAGAGCAGACTTACACAACTGAAAAACAAACTTGACCTTTAAATGAAAGTATGAAGAAGTATTTCCTCTTCAGCTGTAGCTTTCCTCAGTCACTTGTACCTTTTTCATATCTGAAAGCCTCCCCCAGTCATAAATACTGCCTGCAGGGTTTTTCCAGCGACTGCAGTATTTGTTGTCTTGGGTCACATTTGCACTTGTCAAACCTCAAGACTGCCTTTTGAAAGGTCCAATATTTATTGTTCTTAAGCCAATAAAATGTGTTATTATTATATAAGAAATCTAGAGTGATATGAAGCTGCATACCTGGTTGGTGACAGTGATGGTCAGGCAGGGGGAGACAAACACACAGAGCAGCTTATTTCTGACACAAATCAATGCAGCGCTGTCACCGTCGGTTCCATTAAGAGAGACTAATTTGTCCCTGATGTCATGATGTCAGCAGCGCTGTGCCCAGCTCTGCTCTTCAGATGAAGCCCTGTCACCTTACTCACTTATCTCCTCTCACACATTTAACTGGGAGAGCAACACATCTCAATCTGGACACTGAAACACAGGGAGAGAGAGAGAGAGAGAGGAGCAACCAGACTGTGATAGAATCGTGATGGAATGTGAAGCTTATCTGTAACTGGCAGCAGAGTGACGGAGAACACACACACACACACACACACTGTAGGAGTCATGCCGCTCAATCACTCTCGGTCTCCAGGTCTCCGAACACTGAGACAGAGTTATGAGTTGATTTAATGATGATAAACATGGTGCTTGCTCTCTTTCACTCTCTGTGGTCTTGATTACTCACCACTGGAGTGCGATAGACACAAACACATGCACATATTTGTCGTGCATATGTTAGTTTTAATTTGACAGTAAATCAAATGTCCGACTTGGTTATGTTGATGAGCCTCGTGTTATGTAAAGCAACAAGTTTTTCATATGAACAATAGATCACTTAAAGCAGAAGTAAGCGATCCGGTCGTTTTGGCTAATGCTGCGTTCCAGGCAGGCTTTTGAAACCGTAAATTACAGCTTCAAGTCACGACTTACGACTTTGTAGCGTTCCAGGCAACCCACTCGTGTTTTTCCGACCTGTTTTACCTGTGAAAGTCACTATAACGGCCACTCGTAACTTCCGACCCGTGAACTCGTACTAGATCGAACTGGTACGACTTCACAGGTTGGAAAAACACGAGTTACGGGTTGCCTTGAACGCACCATAACTTCTTGTCAGCCGATGGAGTTAGCAGCCCCCGCCCTCGTCATGGATCTATTGGTCCTCGTCCCTACGTCACCACATTCACAGCGTCCCTTGGCTGCACACACAGCCCTTCATGCCGTTCTCTCTCCTCATTGGATAAAACTTGTAGGATACGAGAAAAGTTTTCTCCTCGGCTCAGAGCAGAGCAGAGTGACTGACAGACCCGTGTTTCGGTCCAAACACTCTATGTAAGTGATTGCTGTCGGAAGATATAACTATTTAAGACTTATATTAACACAAAAATATCGCTTACTTCTGCTTTAACTGTGTATAAGGTGTTACTCATCGTGAATTATGAGTTACCTCAAACTGTTTTTAAGAGCATTGCTTTGGTTTTACAGTCTGCAGCTTTAATTTTTGTCCAGATTCACCACAATGATCAGCAGGCAGCTGTGTTTGTGGAAAAACATCAGATACACACAGTGTTCACTCACTACCTGCAGCACCAAATGACAAAATCAACCACCAGCTTGTCAACACAGCTGAACATTGAACAGCTTAAGAACCTGATATTATGTTGGAGGCCAAAAACAATATGAGTGTGAATTTGTTAGATAAGATGGAAACAATGCCTCCACATGACACCTGCATTGCTCTGTATCTATAGTGGATCTGTTAACAGGAAAAGTTTTTTTCTCATGCATTTCACATTTGTGTGTCAAACTGTCAGATGGCCACTAATTTCCATTCATTGCAGCACAGGATCAAAGTCAGCAGCGACCACTGTTTTACTTGAGTCTTTACTTACGGCTACAGATTTAACACCCCAGTGTAAAACCACAATTGTTATTGTGCCACTCAATCATTTGTATGGATTGAACAAAGTGTAACATGTGACTTGTTGAACTTGAGAATAACCGGGGCTGATACCTATGAACAATCTTCAGAATGTTTTTCACAGTTGTATTGATCTGTTTGGTGAACTTACTACAAAAGTCATCCTTGTTCGTCCTGTGACGTGTTTGTCTTGTATGAAAACAACTGTGCTATTCTACAGAGGAGTCACAAATCACACTGAAGTAAACCCTGTTCAAACACAACAATGTTTGACATACTTAGAAAGTGTAATGATTTAGTGAATCACTTTTCTGACTTGGTGTGTTTTTGTTTTGACTCTTGTTCTACCATGTTGCCATGGGTGTTCATGAACTTGACCTCTGACCTTTGCCTTTTGGCAGCCTGCAGTGCTGGATAACCTCCTGACCTCCATGAAGTTTGTCCTGCACGGCATGGGCGTCCTCCGGATCAACCTGGCGAACAGCAGGAACAAGGTAGTTCATCTGCATGTCCCTGTGTCCACCACTTAAAGGAGAATTCCGGTCGTTTTTGACCCCTAAATCATTGTCCTGATGGTCACCCAGTGTTGGGGGGAGCAAAATTCGCAACTAAAATTGATGCAGGCAAACTGGAGTTACACCATGGCTAGACGGCGCTAGGGATAGCGACAACGCTAACCTATGGGGGCAATTCATTCAACCACAACAAACACTCAAAAAACAATCAAATATCTATGGTACATGAGTGGAATCCTTATGACACACCACTGAACTCATATAGTGTACAGTATAAACAGTATAAACTTTGTGTTTTTGCATGTTATCACTCACCTCAGACAGCCTAACTCTGAAACATCCTGGAAAGACATTTCTATCCGATCACAGAGCGCCTGCTCTCCCCGCCACAGAAACAAACACTTTTTCCTTGTTGTGATGATTTCTTTACTAAAATAAACGGTCAGAGATATTTTGGACATTACCACTGCACCGCTCCACCGTTTATTTTTGTAAAGAAATCATCACAACAAGGAAAAAGTGTTTGTTTCTGTGGCGGGGAGAGGAGGCGCTCTACGATCGGAGTTCAGTGGTGTGTCAAAAATGACCGGAATTCTCCTTTAACTCTTCCTCTCAACATGTGTCTCTGCTTCTCTCATCCACCTCTGCCTTCTCTGTCAGTTTGTTCACACTAACTTCCCTGCACTGCTCCCAGATCGCCACTAGAGAGAAGCATCTGAGCATGGCAGCTGCTGCTGCTTCTCTAAGGAGCACACACGCAGAAACAGTTTGTTTGCATGACCGTAGAGAAGAAAGTTAGACGATAGGTGGGTGGTTTGATTGTGATGTTAACTTCATTGTCACAAGTATCAGAGCTCATACACTGTCCACCCACTCTGCAAATCTACTGGGAGATGATGACCAAAGTATTTCCTCTATTTACTGTCAGCAGAGTGTGTGCGTGCGTGCAAATCCACTCTTTGTGGATCCCACTGATTACCAAGTCCACAGAATAGAGACAGACTCATAAACTTTTCTCACTTCCTTTTTTCCATCTGGCCTCCACTCCTCCCTCATCATCCATCCCCATTTTCTGTCGTCCTCTCTCTCCACACAGGTCCACGCCCATTCTGTCCTGTCGTGTGGGCGGTGTTTTGACGAAGAACAGGTGCTGTTTCCTTTCCTGAGCCATGCCCTGTCCTGTCTGTGGACCGACCAGGGGGTGAGGGCCGCGGCGGCCCGGGGATACGAGTATGAGCTTAATGACTCTGCGCTGTAGTGAGTACTCCTGCAGCACACGCTCCCGCTGGGCTGAGGAGATGCAGGGGTCTAATTAGTTAGACTTAGCTGCTGATGCTTGGCCGTGTGCTCGCTGTCACTGGGAATCACAGTCTGTAGAGTAGAAAGCACAGGAGGGAGGGAGACAGACTACAGTAATTGTTAAATATGTGTAACTCCATGACTGTTGGATGCATTTTTATAATATCTTTGAAATTGTTTTTGTTTGGTATAGGGATGTCACGATTATAGATTTTCTTGGTACGATTATTGTCAGAGAAATAATCACGGTATTAGGATTATCATGATTATTATGCACTAATTAATTTCACAACACTATGAATTTGTAAAATCAAATATAGTCAAAACATAATTACATTACTCATTGTTTACACAAAACATTTCCAGTATCTATTAATATAGGACCAATTCTTAATCCCCAGAGAAAGTGTTTGAAATATTCAGGTCATAAATTGTCATCTATACCAAATGTTTGCGTTTATTTTAATCGTTTTTTGTTTTGTTTTGCTTTTTTTTTATTAAAAATGACAGGCTAACATTTAAATTCCTACAAATTCAATGTAAATGCACAGTTACTGGTCCATTTACCTTTGTTTTTGCACACATCTGCCAATAAGGTTAAACATCAAATTTTTGTGAAAGTAACGGTATTTAGGAATCTTTATGATCAATTAATTGTGCCGTTTAATACCACGATCAATTGTGAAATCAAGTACCGGTAATCGTGACATCCCTAGTTTGGTATTAGTTTTGCCTGTGTACATATAAAAGCAAATTAATGGCTCACAAAAATACAAACATTTACAGGTTTGAATAAGTATAATCACAGACATATATATAAAGAATTTGCAAATATAAGGAAAACTCAAACCTGTGCAGACGCAGTATTGAAAATAAAGAAGTGAGGTTGAGGATGAAAACGGTAAATAAGACTGGAGTGCAGAGGGGATGGTGTGTGTGACAGAGAGTGAACACAGAGCTGGGACCCACCAGGAGGCTGTCTGTTCTCATCCCCTACCCCAGCTAGAGGCCTCGGCTGTGGGGTTATCTACACCGACAGGCCCCCTGGTTCCCACTGAGATCCACCCTACGTCACCATCACAGACACAGACACACATTTGTTCTTCTATATCCGTGAGGACATTATTGACACGATATATTCACTAGACTCCTACCTTAACCTTAAAGGGATTTCAGATCTAGTACAACTCACCTCTTGTAGTTTAGCCACATCTGCTGAGATCTGTGAACACGGTGAGATGACTAATAGGAGGGCGTACGGGACAAGAGCACAGGTGGCCACATCCTGAACAAAACCTACAGGTTAGTTAGACTTATTTATAAGTTAACAAGGTCAAATATAATGATTTTACTGACCTCACACAGTGTAATTGTATGATACTACACTTCAAGGCCTGCTTGTAAAGTCATTCAAATAATCTGGCGTGTCTTGGATGTAGTGTTGCTGCTCTGCCAGATATTAGGAATCACTTTACCACATCATTATGAGAGCTGATATAAATAGTAAGCAAATCTACAAAAATGAAATAAATTGAAAATCAAATTTAAACTAAACCTAAATCTTGATCCTTAAAGCTGCTCTAAACACAACATATATGAGAAAGTGGACCAAATAACTAGATGTAAGGTGACTGAGGTGATATTTGACTTTTATTTGTCTGTTGGCGACAAATAAATCCACATGAGTGGTTATAACCATGTGACTGTTGAGTTGGTGTTTGTTTTCCTGCCCCCAAGTGCCCAGAAATAAATAAATACAGACGTCTGAAGGATTTAACTCTGGTCAAAATGTCACTACCTTCAGAAACAACAACCCCTCTCTCTAAAACTCAGCCCCCGGTCCTCACAGAGACAGAGGTACAAATAAAAACACACACTCACTCACATGTTGTCTGCACTTTCCCCGCGTCGGCACGCAGCGTGTTTTTTAAGCAGCAGGATGTGTGTGTTGCTGTCTAAGAAACTGATTCAGGATGACTAGTTGAGAATGTCACAGGCAGTTCAGGCAGGTGTCGACGTCACTGTGTGTGTGTGTGTGTGTGTGTGTGTGTGTGTGTGTGTGTAAAGAACACATCTCACCGTGTGCACACATGATGCAGTTGATCACTTGAGCTGTGTTAATAGCTAATCTGGGTTTGAAAGCGTAGCCCCAGAGTGTTATTATGGTAAACCACAGTGTGAATATTCATTGCGATGAGCCGCTGCGCCCCCTGGGGCTCCAGCCTTATCACTGCACACTCCACCCACCGACCGGCAGCAGCCAGCAGCCAGCAGCCAGCAGCCTGCACCAGCCTACACAACACAACCAGAACTGATACCTGAATTTATTCTCTTTTGATGTTTGATGATTTTGAAGTTTAAGTCTGCAGGTTAGTCAGTGTTTTTCTTCCTTTCTCTCTCCTCCTCACCTTGTCTTCACCTTTTCGCCCCCTTCCTCCTCTTCCTCGTTTCTCAGTTTCTTCGACAACATGGCCCGCATCACGTCTACAGACTACGTTCCCACAGAAACCGATGTTCTGCGAGTGCGGCTGAGGACGTCAGGGGTGATAGAGACCCAGTTCAAAGTCAGCCACCTCATATTCAGGTTAGCCGCCTTTCACTTTACTGTTGTTTTCAGATGTAACGCTGCACAATGAGGATGCTCACAACCACTGAGTGACTTGGAGCAGCCGCGGTCGTGTCTGCACTTGACAAACTTCTTTCACTTCTTCTGCTGTGACACTCTTATCTCTGTCCACAGCCATGTGATCAGCCTGAGATGTGAGATGTGAGATGGGCGGCTTGATTCAATACGTCAATACAGCAGCTTTTGGTTGGCTCATCTGCTGACAGCGCACACACATTGAAAAGCAGCAGTGGCTCAGTCTTATCAGTGGGGAAGCAGAGGACAGGTATCTGAGTTCAGACGAACATATTCATCTCTAATCAATGAGCTGGTGTCACATAATACTACCTACTTTATCATCTCCCAGTGACTGAACTCATTTCCTGAAGCTGCTGCTGGTCATGACAGGGCGATAGATATTAATTAACTTGGTTTCTCTGCAGTCTGACATAGATGTAGAGAAAACCAACATCAGAGAAGCCAAGCTTCTTCACACCAACCTTAGGTTGAGCTTTGACAACTCATATTGAAAATACTTTAACCAGCTGTTGGTTCAAATATTCAATATTCATGCCAACAGCATCCGAGTTCTTTGGTACTGAAAACCAAACAGCTCTTAATTATGATGAGTAAAAACAAAACTTTTATAAAGCCTGAGTCCAGCTGGACTGTGTGCAAACATAACCAACGTTGGAGAGTTGAAATAATTTATTTTTCACAGGTTCAAAAGTTCATTGCCATGAATCAAGTGGTTGTTGACACATTTCACCCAGAGCAACAAATGTCAGGGTTTTGAAGTGGAGTGGATGAAAAGTCGGGGTGTCAAAATATCTGAGCCAATCCACTCAGATGTAGAGATATGAAATGCATATTACTGTATGTGGAAAAAGTGTATTTTCCATCCAAGCAGTAGTAGAATGACAGATAAACAGGTTTTCATCTGAAAGACTAATTTCTTCTGTAGAAGAGGAAATCAGGAGGTTGGTTTTCGTCTCACAACAGAAACATTATAGATTGTGGGTGATTTTCCACAGTTTGGTTTTATTGCCAGTTTAATGGACCATGGAGGGTTAACAGGAATACAGTACATTTAATCCCCTTTTTCCTGTGTATGGGTGTGGGTTAGTGTCTGTTGACAGTGTATCTGTCATCATATTCAAGAAAATCAGATTACGTTTTTCCCCTTTGTGGCGTAATATCTACCTGAAGAGCACCTCCTCCATCATCCTACCTCAATATCAACCTGTCCTTCATCCCTGCTCCACATCACATCTCCAATGAAATTATAATAACAAAACAGATTACCTCAGCTTTTCATAAGACCTCTGTTTAGCATATAAACATCGTTGAGAGAACCAGTTCATCAAAAGATGACTGACGTATGGGGCATTTGTGTCGCATCTAACTGCCTCCTGTACGTCCCTGATGACACTGACTTGAGTGTGTTATTGCGATAAATGTCAAACCCTTGTTTGACTCCGTTTTTCAGAAGTATTTCGCACCAAGAAAAAAATGCTTTGATCGTAACCCTATCTGTTGTCCTATGCAGATGAACGCTGCACTTTTCCTCGCAGTCTTACTGTTTGCGTCACAGTTGAGTCACTCAGAAGCTGATTGTTTTTTTCTTTTTTTCTTAATCTGCTCTTGTGCATGTATATATTTTTTTTGTTGATGGAAAGCTGGTGGTGATGGTGTCAGCAGAGTCTGAGGTGGTGCTGCAGGACGGAGCGCCGGCTCCCCGCTCTCGCACATCCTCTCGCTTATCTGCCTGAATTTTGGAGAGATAAATAATGGGATTTAGTTAATTGACACACACCACCGTTTGTGTGTGTGACTTGCAAAGATCACGCCCTTGAAGTTGATGAAGAGCTTAGGATTTTGGGATGAGGTGATTATTTCAGACTTAGCAACAAAGGGGATATTAGATGGATTTTGAGACGTAGAGAGCAGGTACACAGCACATGTGCATGTATTTAATTTTAAATTGTAAAAATATGACTTTCAACTTGTGAGATTTTAAAAAGCAGCAGAATTGACATGAAACTGGACGTTTCTGCTCAGGCTTCGTCTCATTTTGTAAATACTGAGGCTGCTACAGACACAATGTGAAATCATCTCCTTCAGTTGGCCGATACTCAAGATTTCTCATCTCAGCCAGCATCTGCTCCCTGCACTCCTGGTTGTGTTGATTTTGGCTGTTTTC
>NC_140907.1:2564632-2568287 GCF_045865225.1 Trachurus japonicus | reverse complement strand
GGTCCGTGTACTTCGCAGCCATTCGATTTTTCCTTTAAACAGAACTGTCAAAAAACGAAAGTAAGCTGGTAATTTGGTTTTCCGTTTCAAACAAAAAACAAAAAAACAAAAATTCAGGCTGGTTTTTTCGTTTTTCGTTTTTTGCTTTTAAAACCAAAAAACGAGGAGACCAAAATCAAATAACGGCCAATTTTTAATTTTGATTGTTACAAAATCTCTCTTTTCGTTTTTGATAATAATATTAACGCTGATGACAGACCGGAAGTGTCTGGACTTCAAAATAAAAGCCCAGTGCATTGACTTATAGCCAAGAAAAAAAAAAAAACTTGTTTCCCCCTTGTAAATGTTGTGTTTTGAGCAGGTTTTGAGCATATGCATACATTTTCGCAGCTGTTTGCCGCTGATACGTGTGTGTGTTTGTTTATAAATAAAAATATATATTACGATCTGCTGCAGTAAGGCCACCGCTGGGGGCTGGGTGCATGATAGACCATACTCCTACTCCCGACTCATTCTGACCCTGAGATCTCCAACCCCGGGCATATTTGGCAGGTGGCAGACCCTTTATGGTTCTTTTCTACTCTTTTCAGCCACATGAGATCCAGTCCCAGACCTCGGTTACAGTCAGGGAACTAGTGGAATCACCTCCGCTGTGCGTAATAGTCGCGCGTAATGACAGCTCCTTGCCGGATGAATCTACAGTTTTCCCACTATGTCGGCCCATTTCAAAACTCATTCCGGCGCCAGCATACAATTTATATTTGATTGATTGATATTGATTGATATTTGACCAGTAGTATTTGTACTCTTACTCAAGTAGGCTACTGGGGTCGAGTACTCTGTCCATCTCTGATAGAACATCAAAGATTGAACAGGTAAAACTACGACCCCCAAGGGTATGCTCGCAGTGCGACACCTGCTGGTAATTCTTTGTAAATGCACAGCATGGATTGAGAATAAAAGTTGTTATTGGATCCCCGGGGTGTGGAGAGAGGATTTACACATAATGTTCAGTAAACATCACACTGGAAAGAAATATGTCACTGATGTAATCTTAACAATGATAATATAAATTGTATGCTGGCGCCGGAATGAGTTTTGAAATGGGCCGACATAGTGGGAAAACTGTGTAGATTCATCCGGCGAGGAGCTGTCATTACGCGCGACTATTACGCACAGCGGAGGTGATTCCACTAGTTCCCTGACTGTAACCGAGGTCTGGGACTGGATCTCATGTGGCTGAAAAGAGTAGAAAAGAACCATAAAGGGTCTGCCACCTGCCAAATATGCCCGGGGTTGGAGATCTCAGGGTCAGAATGAGTCGGGAGTAGGAGTATGGTCTATCATGCACCCAGCCCCCAGCGGTGGCCTTACTGCAGCAGATCGTAATATATATTTATAAACAAACACACACACGTATCAGCGGCAAACAGCTGCGAAAATGTATGCATATGCTCAAAACCTGCTCAAAACACAACATTTACAAGGGGGAAACAAGTTTTTTTTTTTTTTCTTGGCTATAAGTCAATGCACTGGGCTTTTATTTTGAAGTCCAGACACTTCCGGTCTGTCATCAGCGTTAATATTATTATCAAAAACGAAAAGAGAGATTTTGTAACAATCAAAATTACAAATTGGCCGTTATTTGATTTTGGTCTCCTCGTTTTTTGGTTTTAAAAGCAAAAACCAAAAAACGAAAAAAACAGCCTGAATTTTTGTTTTTTTGTTTTTTGTTTGAAACGGAAAACCAATGGCCGCGAAGTACACGGACCTTCTTCATCAAAACAATAAATTTTTCAAAAAGAAACATCTAGAGGGGTGCAGAATAAAAGTAGTCTATACATTTTACAGAATTTTCTTATATAATATATAAATAATTGTTTTGACGGGTCCAAAATATATCAATATTTTTATGTGGTTACGTTGGCAATGTCGGCATGAAATGATCTCTGCGCCAACAGCATTAGTAGGCTATGTTGATGTCACGTGAGGCGGAGCTCAGGGGGGGGCCAGATCGTGATAGCTCTATGGAGAAAAGGCATGGATCTAGTATTATAAGACCATGAGAAAATGACATTGTGCTAATGCTAATGCTAACTAACAGTCAGCCAGTAGGCTACAGTAACGTTTCCAGTGCAGGCGTGATGCTGTGGGTTTGTCGGGTTCGTCTGCAAGTGAGTTAGTGTGAAATGATTCAGATGTGTTTCCAGTCCGCTGTCAACACCGGAGCTGCTGCTCGTTAAATACGGTTAGCGTTAGCTTAGCTTTAGCTACTAGCCGCTCCCTATAGGCGTACTGTACCTGGCAACCAGTACAATTGAAGGTTGTCGAGAGCGGGCGAGTGTGAGTGCGACACGTACTCGCCGATAGGAATTACACCTTTAAGCATTTAATAATCAAAACTGTTCTTTTAGTAGATAACAACATTATGAATCTATCTGATCAACTCTATCACACTGTGCTCCACACTCCCACTGGAAGAAATCTAATTGGCTCGTATCAATGCTGCATCATTAGTCATAAGCAGAGAACAACTCTCAGGCACTGTTAGTTTGACTTGCACTTTTAGTTTGGATGCAGATGATTCTTTGTGGGCCGACCGGATGGTCACACTCGTGAAGCTCCACCAACTCTTTAAGGTTGCTCTCCATTTACTACCCTGCGTAGGCCAAACATCGTTTCCTGGCAACGGCTGTAAACAGCTTCACTTTGATGGGGAAAGCATTACGTAAACGTACCACAAATCGGAACAACAGTAAACAAGTGTGAAGGCAGAGCAGAGGAGAAGAAGGGGAGGACTCTGTGTGCACGCGTTTGCATGCGAGCGTACTTTGTCTGCATGTGTGTGCTCTGCTTGAAATGTGCATGTTGGTATGCTGCTGTGTGCTGCCTGCACTCAACAAGTCCTAACATCTGGATGTGATTTGCAGTCTGATATGTATGAAGACACAAATAAATAAACCAATAACATGCCAAACTTGATCTCACTGAAGAAAAATTCAAAAAGAAAAAGAAAATATCTGGATTTGGAGCATTTGACAGAATTAAATATGAGTTAACTGTCAAAGTGATTCAGACAAAGGAAGGTTTTTTTTTTTTTGAAGGTGGCAGTGTTGCTCATGTCCAGTGGAGAGAACTTGGCCAGATGTGGCTTCACCGGCTGCTGTTGTGTGTGTGTGTGTGTGTGTGTGTGTGTGTGTGTGTGTGTGTGTGTGTGCGTGCTTGTGTCTGTGTGTGCATGTGAGCATGAAAGAGATCCTGACAAACAGAGAGATTGAGAGAGAGAGAGATGGAGAGGAGAAAGAGAGAGTGTGAGTGAGGGAGGTATGTCATGCTCGCCAAACCACTCAGCGAGACCCTGATTTATTTGGCAACTGCGAGTTGGTGGTCTGAGTACAAGAGGCCACCTACACCAGGGTCTGACCTCTGACCCCCTGCACCTTCTGAAATGAACTCAGCTGTCCTTGCTAAATCTACACCCAGACAGGAGGGATGAGCTCCCGCTCACTCAAACATGCTCACAAACACACACATGCCTGTGTGTGTGTACATGTAGGGGAGACCGGGGTTGGTTGTAACACTGTAACACTACAAATAGCAGTGTCTTAAAGGGATAGTTCAACATTTTGGCAAATTGGCCATTGCCATAATCCCT
>NC_140907.1:2546060-2564532 GCF_045865225.1 Trachurus japonicus | reverse complement strand
TATTGTTTGACATGTTGATTAATCTTCTCTATTGTGGATAGTTCCAGCACCATTTTATGCAAAATCCCCCAAATAACATGATTTTATCTTTATTTATCCATTGCCATTCAATGCACCAGCAATATCCAATATGCACTGTTTACTCAGAAGGTGGCATTCTAGAGAAGTAGTAGGGAACTTTATTAGCCTATCAGAAAATCAGCCCCACTCCTGACTATTATTTTATTTTGCAAATTACCAGTATGCATTTCTTTCTTAAAATTCCCACCAATGTCATATCAGTGTGGCATTGCCCTCTGAAACAAAATTGACAAAAAAATTCCAGCATAAATGGGTGTGACTATAGAACACGTTGAGAAATGGCTCAAATAAACCTCAAATATGAAGTGGCAATGATGATGATGAGGCAGTCAAAGTTGCTAAGCACCTATGAATAGCCTAATTAACTAAGGTGATACAGGACTGGTCTTTGTTAATTTGTTTGACATGTGAGCATGTTCTCCAACTTGTTTAATGAAGGAATCTCTACTTTTGCAAGAGAAATTCAGACTTTATTATTCCAAGTAAGTGCAGGGCAGCAGGGAGGGGCCACATGAAGCGAGGAATAGGCTACTACTCTTCTACTTTAATGGTGGTGGGTTAGTCAAATTAGAGCTGAAACAATTAGTTTAAAGGGACAACGAGGAGTTTCTATTCGGTTATAAAAAAGTCTCACGTTAATGTGGATGAATCTCCGCTACCCACACTTGTTAATGGGCCCATTTTCGATAAATATATCGTTCTGTCTCTATCGTTATTTTGTTATTATTAGTGGTGGCAGAAATGCTGGTCGAGCCGACCAGCATTTCCTTCGTGGCGAGTCATGAGAATAACGCAGCCGAATCGCCGTTTATGGTCGGAACTACGACGGTTATTCTGCCCTCGCATTAGGTTAGCTAGACAGATAGATAACAATGATGAGGGACTCCGGAAGTCTTGTTGAGGTTTGTATTCTTTTTCCTCAGTTTTATTCGCAGAATTCTCTCATACTTTTTTGTAAGACTGCAAAACAGACAGAGAAATAAACATTACTAAATATAACGTCTGTTGTCTCTTTACAGCAATAAAATAAACACACTTTCACAAGATGAACAGATGTAAATAAATCTGTGTAGCGCCACGGCCCTCTGCTGGGCAAATTCGGTACTACGGCGGCAGCATGAGAAACACATTTACCGCGAGTGCAACTCGTAAAAACTGATACAATGAAAGTAATACACCGTATTAATTAAAGTAAACATATAAATCTCTCAATAACTATAATGTGGTTGTGTAATTACTTACAGACAAAGACTTAACCAGCGCTGTTTTGAAGCAGCTAGCCCAGTGTGATTTCCTTGTTGTCTGAGTAGGTCCGTCCCTCTAAAGGGTCCGACTAGGAACTTAAACTCAAAACGCCGCAAGGCGGAACACTCCTCGCCTGGTATATTATAATACCACTATAAACATCTTAACCCAAACTATTAGATTAAACAAATACACAATCAATCATCATTTATCAACACCACTGTTACTTATCAGAATATCCATCATTTTATGAGTCTTTAGACATGAGGAAAACAAGCTCTGAGATGGGCCTGGTGTAGGTTTTTGTTGTTCCTTGTCTCACAACTTTAACTTCAACCTTGCGAACCATGCTGTCTTTGCTGGGCAATGTCTTTACCACAAGTCCAACTGGCCAGTCGTTCCGCTGAGCCTGACTGTCTTTCATCAGGACTACATCATCCACTTGAATGCTTGGTTTTTCATCAGTCCACTTGTGACGTTTCTGGAGAGTCACCAGATATTCCTGCCTCCATCGCTTCCAGAAGCTCTCTGCCAGGCACTGCACCTGTTTCCACTGATTTTTGTGAAGATCCTTATGATCAAAGTCACCTGGAGGAGCTGTCACTGGAGTCATCTTTTGAGTGAGAATCATTGCAGGTGTCAATATAGTAGGATTGTCTGGATCAGTTGACACTGGAGTCAACGGCCTGGCATTTAGAATGGCCATGACTTCTGCCATCAGTGTTGTCAACACTTCGTGTGTGAGGTGTTTGGTGTCAGACCGTAACAACATCCCCTCCAGAATCCGACGTGCTACTCCTATCAGTCTTTCCCAACAGCCTCCCATATGGGATGAATGGGGGGAGTTGAAAGTCCACGTACAGCCCTGCTTGTCAAGGTAACTTGTCAGCTCTGGATCACTGGTGTTGATTTTTAATTCTCTGCACGCTCCAATAAAGTTTGTGCCTCTGTCAGAGCGAAGCTGTTTTGTTGGTCCACGAATTGCAAAGAATCGTCTTAAAGCATTTATAAAACTTGAAGTGGACATCGACTCTAACACTTCGATGTGAGTCGCTCTCGTGCTCATGCATGTGAATAACACTGCCCATCGCTTACTTTCAGCGCTGCCTCCACGGGTGCGGCGAGTGACAATGCTCCACGGCCCGAAGACGTCCAGTCCGACGTGGGTAAAAGGTGGTTCTGAGGTGAGTCTGTCAGCTGGTAGCGGTGCCATTTTCTGCTCCATTAACCTCCCTCTCAGTTTTTTGCAGGTCACACAGTTATGGAGGACACTAGACACCAGCCGTTTGCCTCCCACTATCCACACTCCTGCTGACCGGATGGCACCTTCAGTTAAGTGACGGCCCTGATGGAAAATGTCCTCATGGTAATGTCTCACTATGAGAGTTGTGATGTGATGTGTTTTTGGCAGTATGACAGGATGCCTCTCGTCTCTTGGTAAGTCAGCGTTGGTAAGGCGTCCGCCAATCCGAAGGAGTCCATCCTCGTCGATGAAAGGATTCAACTTTCTCAGTGGACTCTTCTTTGAGAGCTGAATCCTGTCTCTCAAACAGTTTAACTCTTCTGCATAGGATTCTTGCTGGACACAGCGAATGACAACTGTTTTAGCTTGCCACCGTGCATCAACAGCATCTGCTTTATGTGTCTTTGAGAATGTTCTTGTTACTTGAATAAGTTTTGTGATAGCTTGCAATAATCTTTTCCAACTAGAAAATCGTTCAAAGCGTGCTGAGCTGAACTGACCTTCTGTAGCTTTGGTGTAGTTGACAGCAACCTGAGGCCGGACTTCAACATCATGTTCAGGATCCACAAGATCAAAACTGTTGCTGTGTGGAGACTCACTTGTGTTTTTCAGGAATCCAGGACCTGAGAACCAGTTTGAAGCTCTGAGGACGTCTACAGACTTCGGCCTGGTGGCGTGATCCGCCGGGTTCTGTTCGGTGGCAACATACTGCCACTGTTGAGGCTGACTTGATTTTCTGATGCGATTGACTCGGTTGGCAACATACACATGAAATCTTCTGGAGGTGTTATGGATGTAGCCGAGAACAATCCTGCTATCAGTGAAGAATCTCACGGCTTGTATTTCAATGTCCATCTCACTGCAGATCGCGTCCGCCATCTCAGCTGCCAGGACAGCGGCACACAGCTCCAAACGTGGGACTGTATGGGCTGGATGCGGCGCCAACTTTGCTTTGCCCATGATGAATCCTATGTGGCACTTGTTTTCATCATTGGTGACACGTAGGTAGGCTACTGCGGCGATAGCCTGTGTGGAGGCGTCAGAGAATAAACAAAGCTCTCGATTTTTAGATGATGCAAGAGGGATTGGCACATACCTTCTTTTGATGTGTACTTTTTCTAATTCCAGGAGGGACTCTTTCCACAGCTTCCAGGCCTCTTGCTTGTCTGACGGGAGAGGATCATCCCAGTCATATTCTTTAGACGACAGTTCTCTGACCAGAGCTTTTCCCTGAACTGTGATGGGAGCCACGAAGCCCAGTGGATCATAGAGGCTCTGAACTGTTGATAAGATACCTCTTTTTGTGAACGGTTTCTCATCGCGGGACACTTGGAAACTGAAACTGTCACTCTCCAGATTCCATATCAGTCCGAGGCTCCGTTGAAGCGGGAGAGGGTCTGCTCCTAAGTTGAGGTCTTTTAAGTCTTTTGCAAGATCCTCAGGGGCAAATGCTGTCATGACTTTGTTGCTATTGGAAGCGATTTTGTGGAGCTTTAAGTTAGATGCTGCTAACATTTTTTGAGTCCTCTTTAGCAGATCGATGGCTTCCTCCTCTGTAGTAACCGACGTCAATCCGTCGTCCACGTAGAAGTTTCTCATGACGAACTCCTTACTGTCTGTGCCGTATTCAACCTGATGTTCTTGTGCAGCTCTTTTTAGACCATATATGGCAACTGATGGCGAGGGGCTGTTGCCAAATATGTGCACCTTCATTCTGTATTCTGTGATGTTGTTGTTCAAGTTGTTGTCCTTATACCAAAGGAATCGTAGATAGTCACGATGATCTTCGCGAACAACAAATGCGTAAAACATTTGCTGAATGTCAGCGGTGACTGCGATGTTCTCTCTCCTGAAGCGCATTAAAACACCCAGCAGGGCATTGTTTAAGTCTGGCCCGCTGAGCAGCACGTCATTCAGTGATACACCGTCATGTTTGGCACTTGAATCAAAAACCACTCTGATCTGATTTGGTTTTTGAGGATGATAGACTCCGAATAGAGGTAAGTACCACCTTTCTTGATGTTCCTCTAATTCTGGTGCCAGCTCTGCTTGGTCATTCTCAAACACTTTCTTCATGAACTCCAGAAAGTGTTCTTTCATGTCTGTGCGTCTGTCTAGTGTTCGTCTGAGAGACAAGAGTCGTCGCAGAGCCATGTCTCTGTTGTTTGGAAGACGGCGGCGGGGTTTGCAGAATGGCAGTGGTGCTACCCAGCTGTTCGCTTGATCCATGTAAACCTGTTTGTCCATGATGTCCAGGAATGTTTGATCGTCGACTGACAAAGCTATCTTTTCATCATCAGGGTGGCTGTCGAAGACTGTAGCTCCAAGTTTTTCCGTCTCCTCGCCTTGGAATGTGCAGTCCACAGTACTTGGTTGGTGAGTGTTTTTTGTGTTAAGTGTCTCTTTCACTTGTATTTTGTTAGGACAAGGACTTAACATGGATGTCCGTCCATTAGGCAGTGTGTGTGTCTTGTAGACTCTGACACTGGGTGGTTTGTGAGCTCGGTCCAGGCAGACGTCTCCTACAATAACCCACCCGAGGTCAAGACGTTGGGCGTAGGGGTCGTCATGGTTACCGTTGTGCTGCTGCCTCACTTTATGCACTTGTAAAATGTCTCTTCCTAGCAGGATGTAGATCTGAGCCTTTTCATTGAGAGGTGGTATCTTATCTGTCAAATGTCTCAGATGGGGGAAATAGCGGGCTATTTCAGGTGTGGGGATTTCATCTCTGTCGTCTGGAATCATTTCACACTCAATGAGAGTTGGAAGCTTGACCTTGATCTTTCCATCATAGGATTCCACCACAAAGTCTGTTGCTCTCCTTCCTGCAGTTTCCATAACACCAGAGCACGTCTTTAATGTGTAGGGAGATGCTTTTTCATAGAGGCCAAAGTGGTTGAAGAACTCAGGGCGAGCAAGTGAACGATTGCTCTGATCATCTATTACTGCATATGTCTGAATTACCTTTTCTGGTTGATCTTCAGGGTAGATGTTAACTAAACATATTTTGCAGCAGGATTTGGCGTTGGTGTTTCCCCCACAAACCTCTGTACATTTTGATGTTACTGCAGGGGGAGCTCTTGGGGGACTCTCGTGGGTCTCCTCCTCCTCGCCTTGATCTGCTGGGACTTCTGAGACCCAAGGTGCGCGACCAGGATGTAAAGCTGATGTGTGAGTCTTGCTGCCACATTCTCTGCAGAATATTTCTTTATCACAGTCTTTTGCTCTATGTTTGGTCGAGCTGCAGCACCTGAAGCAGATGTTCTTCTCCTTGAGGTAGGTTTTACGCTCCTCCATGGGCTTGCTGCGGAAGGTGCGGCATTTTATGAGTGCGTGAGGCTTGTTATGCAGAGGGCATAGACGGTCTGGATCTATAGCTCCTTTTTCGACAGAGCCTGCAGGAGCTGCTGTAGCCTCAGAAAGGACACCAGTCTTCCTCACAGACACAGGCACCTTGTTGTTGTATCTTGTGGGTCTCTCTGTCTTGGTGGGACCTGTGTAGTGAGCTTGAGATATCATAAAGCTAGGATCATTTCTAGTTTTAGCTTCAGAACGAATAAACTGTGAGAAGAAGGAGAAGGGTGGATAGGGAACATGGTTGTATTCTTTATACTTTGACCCGTGGGAAATCCACTTTTCTTGAAGACTAAATGGAAGCTTTTCTAATATGGGGTTCACTCCACGTGATGTATCGAGATATGCTAGTCCAGGGAGGAATCCTCCTTCCTTTGCATATTCAAGTTCAAGTAAGAGATCTCCAAGCTCTCTTAATCTCACATTGTCTCTGTTCGTGATTCTGGGAAACTCCTCGATCCTCTTCAGGAGTGAATGTTCAACTGCCTCAGGGGTTCCATAGGTCTCTTCTAGTCTTTGCCAGACCATGTCTAGCCCTGCAGCTGAGTTGTGGCTGTGTATGGCTCTGATTCTTTTTGCTTGTTCCTTAGACGCTGGCCCGAGCCATTTAATCAGGAGGTCTAGCTCTTCTCTTGGAGTTAATGCAAGTTCATCAATGACGCTTTGAAAAGAGGTTTTCCACGCCCAATAGTTCTCTGGGTGTTCATCGAACTCCATTAGACCAGATGTGACTACTTCTCTTCGCATGAGGTATTTTGCGACATCTGGTGTGGGTGCTGTCTGCTTGACGGAGTTGTCAGGATCCCACCTCTGCTGTGCAGGCTGTCTCAGGTAAGTTGAATTTACAGTTGGATCTAAATGTCTCTTTTTCTGCACAGGAGGAACGTTTGCAGGAGTATGTTGTGTGGCGTTCACTGCTGGTTGGATGTTCACATCTTTATGAGCTGTTTGCAGGTGAGTATCTTCATTTTCAATTTTGAGGTTGCTAATTTCTTGTTTGACTTTCTCTACTGCAGGTTGTGAACATGTGTGCATAGACATGTGTCCTGATGAGCCACAGCTGTGTTGCAAAACGTACTCACTTGTCCTTTGTGCAGCGTTGGATGGTGAGAGAGGTAGGTCAATGTCATGACGAGAGTCTATCTCTGCATTGTCCACAGCAGCTACAAATACTGCCTCTTCTGCGGTGGCTGTAGCTGCATCCTTTTCTTTTTGTAGAATGTGCATTTTTGCTTTTAACGTTGCCTGTTCAACCATCATCTCCGCTTCTTTCTTAGCGAATGAAGCCTGCGTGCGAGCAGCTTCGGCTCTGGCCCGAGCCCTGAGTGCAGCAGAGCTTGTTGTTGATGATTTGCTACTTGATTGTGCGATGGATCTAGTCGCCAAGGACTGATGTGTTTCTTCTGTATCACGCCGTTCATTCATCTTGGTTGCTTGGATGACGTTAGCAATGATGAAATCAGTGTTGGGTTGCTTCGTGAAGAGCTTGGCGTATTACTGTCTTCTTACTATTCTGCCCTCGCATTAGGTTAGCTAGACAGATAGATAACAATGATGAGGGACTCCGGAAGTCTTGTTGAGGTTTGTATTCTTTTTCCTCAGTTTTATTCGCAGAATTCTCTCATACTTTTTTGTAAGACTGCAAAACAGACAGAGAAATAAACATTACTAAATATAACGTCTGTTGTCTCTTTACAGCAATAAAATAAACACACTTTCACAAGATGAACAGATGTAAATAAATCTGTGTAGCGCCACGGCCCTCTGCTGGGCAAATTCGGTACTACGGCGGCAGCATGAGAAACACATTTACCGCGAGTGCAACTCGTAAAAACTGATACAATGAAAGTAATACACCGTATTAATTAAAGTAAACATATAAATCTCTCAATAACTATAATGTGGTTGTGTAATTACTTACAGACAAAGACTTAACCAGCGCTGTTTTGAAGCAGCTAGCCCAGTGTGATTTCCTTGTTGTCTGAGTAGGTCCGTCCCTCTAAAGGGTCCGACTAGGAACTTAAACTCAAAACGCCGCAAGGCGGAACAACGGTAACTGAACCTCTTTGAACCTCTGACTTTTAATTCTTGATGAATGAAAACATGAGTCTGTCTTGCGCCGGTCAAAGAATTTCACGGTGCGCGCGGAGGCTCATAAATGTAGTGTGAAAACGCTTCGCTTTTCCAAAACTCCTCGTTGTCCCTTTAACAGTCAACCAACAACTGCAGCTATTTTGAAGTGATTTTAAAGGCAAAGATTTAAAGAGACTGAATGTTGATGTGTGGCCTAGTCTACTCTCAGGGAGTTGACCAGTGAAGTAATTTTCCTCTGTAGCCTACTGCACATTTTTATGTTTAGTCACAGTTCAGAAGAATAGGGATAATAAGTAATATGCTATCTAATTAATCGATAATATTAATTGATAATTCATAATATTCTAACTAAAACTTCTTCAATAAGAGAAAGGAGAAGGCTGAAGATATGCAGGAGACTCTCGGGACATTAAGACAGACAACACAAAATAGTGAGACAGACCAGACCCTGCATTTCAGAGCTATTTTCTCTGGGATGATGTTTTAGTCTAGTCCATATCTTCAATGACGAGGAGGAATCATGTTCTGTCCTGCTTGCTTAGGCCTATTTATAGAAGCCACTGCACCCCACTGAATTCAATAATTATCAGTAATTTATATTTTAAAGTTAATCTGTTTTCATTTTAAATCGCAATCTGCATTTGTCCGAATGATTACTGCCAAATTGATGTGGTCAAGTTTAAATTATGCAATTTCCTTCTGAAATGTGGGGTAAAAGTGTAAAGCAGTAGGCTAGTAATAACTCGTTTAGGCTACCTTTAAGTAAGCTATACTTGAGTACAGGGATTCAATTCAGGGAGAAACACTTCAGGTTGTATTTTATTTATGTATTTATTGGACAGGTTTTAAAATCAAAGGAATCTGTTGCTGGGCTATGGTAAAAGCTGAAATGCAGGCAATTTCATTAAGGTTCATGTTCACAGGAGCCAGAGTTTTGCCTACTCCATTTTTAAGATTTATAGAATAAATGTACATCTCATTGGGAAACCAAAAGTGTAACTTCAGGCTGTGATTTCCACATGAACTCTACGTATTTATACAAAACAATGAAGCTGAAGCTATCAGGGTTCAGTTGCTGTTGATGAGGGGCTTTTCAGGGTGCTGTGTGTTGTTTTGGCCGCTGTTGTAGGCCTCATTGAGTTGGTGAAGGTCCTTCATCAGGCCAGCAAACTGCTCCTCCTGTGAGCACATAGAAAACATTCATCAGTATGTTTCATTCAAAACTGCATACTCAGAGTTTGATGGTTCTGTAAAGTTTAGCACAGATTTGGCATAGGTGAAGTGGGATAGATGAATTAGGCTTTAAAGTCCTTTAGCTGTAGAGGTACATGTCACTTCTCCTCTGTTAGATTGTTGGCGGTCTTTGTTTTTCTTACCAGAACGTTCATTCGCTCCGCTGCAGCAATGGCAACACTTAGCTTCCTCTCATCTTCTTCTCTTTCTTCCTCAATCACCCCCAGCCTGTGACACAGATACAAGAGATGTTTCATGTTGGTAAAAACAGAACAGTTCAGATACATGTGATATGAAATCAAAAATAATTCACTGATAGTTTCATTTTTCTCAATCACTTTGATGCATTTTAAGCAACAGAAGCATCACTGTCAGCTCTCTCAATGCTGAACTCAAAACACATCATCATTTCCATGCACACATCAGCACTCTTCTGTGTTTTTGTGCAAACTGCCATTCTAATGATATATTTCCACGACTGAAGTTTTTTTTTCTTATATTATACATTGATACATATCTCATCTGACACTATCAACTCATATGAGTATACAGAAAAAATAATTTCACATATTTTTCAAGTCTCGACACACAAATTCAAAAATGTCTGTCCTCCAGCTCTTCCGTCCCCTACAGGCTTGTACACAGTGTTGTAAAGTGACAGTGCAGTCATCTGCTGACAGGGGTTGAAATCTTCACGGTGCAGTAAACACTGATGTAATGTTGTAAAATAATATAGGCCTAGTTATTTCTCCAACAAGTTACAGTTGTTTGTGTCGATGCAATATCAAAACTTTTAGTGTCTCTGAGCCACGAAGCTCTGGTGAAAAACGTAATAAATGATGAGAGGTTTGAACTAGTTTTGATTGTTTCCGTTTTGGGTAACACTTTACAATAAGGGTCCCTTAATTAACGTTAGTTAGTACATTATTAAGCATTAATTAACTGTTTACAGATATATTAACAATCATTATTATGTATTACTTTGAATTAGGAAACACATTAATTAATGTAGCCTATTAGTAAGCAGTTAAATAATGTTTACTACTCAAAGTTAGTTAATAGATTATTAAGTAATAATACAAGTTGAATACCGTAATGTAATTAGTTATCATTATGTATGCATTATTCAGCATTAATTAACACATTAGTTTATATATTAATACTTAATAATGTACTAACTAACGTTAATTAAGGGACCCTTATTGTAAAGTGTTACCCAGTTTTAGTGATGGAATTGAAATGTTTTGAGAGCTGCATCAAAAGTTGAGACAGTTCTGATGTGACACATACACACATTCAGTTGAATATAACAGGCTGAACAACGATGAATGCACATGACTGTTAAACATGTTACCTGAAGGTGGCACTGGCAAGCTGCTCTTCTCGCACAACCAGTAGGTTCCGGAGCTCGGTCACCTCAGCCTGCAGCATTGCATTCTGGTCCTGGCTTTGGTTGATGAAGTCCTCAAGGCGCTTTGCCATGTCCAGCTCACGCTCTGTCACCTGCTCGATCCCGACACGAAGCTCTGACAGCTCCTGGGCATGCTGGTGTGAGAAATACAGTCCACATTTTTATGAAATGTATGACAATGAGGAAATAATACACAAAACAAAGTCAGAATGAGTTCACATCAGCTGGTAGCAGCTTTGACATACCCTGTCCAGTAAGTTGAACTCGGTGCTCTGGGTCTTCATCTCGCTTGACTCTTTGTTGTCTTTGATCCAGGGAACTATCGCAGGTGGACGTTTGATACTGGGATTCTGAAACAAGATCAAAGATTTTGTACATGATTTTCTCTAGAGAAGCCATGCTCTGTCTGTGGTCACATGGAGTGGATCTATAACATAAAACATGCAATATTTTAATATAGCCTGCCATTTTATGTTTATTTCAGTCTTATGAGCACTAGCAAGACTCACAAATCCTCTTTGCACTTGTACCTGGACACTCTCTGGATGTGTGATAAGTGGCTTCTCCTCGATCTCTTCTTCAGGATCAGGTGATTGTATGGCTTCAGAACTTGCCTGCCTCTTCAAGGTAGGCTTTGTATTACCGGGACGTCTATGTGGAACGCTCTGAGCTCTGGCGACCGGCTTCCTCTCTCTCATACTTCTCTTTCTGCCCTCCCTGTGGAATATAAATGTGCTGGTTATTGTACTATACATGAAACAATGGCAACTGACAAATATGAAAATCATTTTAGCAGGTTAAACCATCCTATATGTGTATTGGGGAATATACTTTATGTAAGTGCATATCTTGAACTGAGCAAAAGATGCTTCCCAGCCTAATGTGACAGAGATGTATTGCAGTGAAACATAAGAAAATGTTGTGTTTGCACATGGTGCATTTTTTTCAGAGAATCCTTGTGTTTTGGGATGAATAGCATCAAATTCTGTGTGTTAGAAATTCAGAAACCATATCCTCATGACCTTTCTGACATTGGACCTAGGGGTGGCCATGGCATTCACACCTACTTCATGTCAAGTTAGTGACAGAGTAGCTGGGGTGAGAACAGCTCTCTAAAATTATCCTATTTCTCTCCCAACACAGCTATCTGTAACAATTAAAGCCAGGTCCAAAACTGAGTATGCTCTCCAGGAAGGCTGTCTACCATTACCCACATATGGAGACATACAGTATGAACTAGCTCTGATTGAGCATGAACAAATCCTTAAACTGGCCTATTTAAAGGGATAGTTCAACATTTTGGCAAATTTGCCTATTGCCATAATCCCTATAGTCATAGGTAGGGTCATTACCTTTAATTATCAGTGCATGTCGTTTTGAGAGAGGCAAGCTGCCTCAACACAATGGAGGTGAATGGTACAGGTCCCCTGTCCCTCATCAAATACACAATCCAACAACTCCAAAACGCTCTGGTGGACAAGCTGTGTGACCTGTAGCCTACATTCACCACGCTATGAAATAATAATGTAACATTACGAGACAGAGTTGTTTTCGAGGCAAATGCATCGCCAACTACATTCCAGACACGGCTGCTGGGTGGAGTGACTTCAAAAGCACAAGAAGTTCCTAATATTTGCTTCATGTGTCGTAATGTTGCATAATTATACATGATTATTTCATAGCGTGGTGAATGTGCAGGTCACAACTTGTCCACCAGAGCGTTTTGGAGTTGTTGGATTGTGTATTTGATGAGTTTGATGAGGGACAGGGGACCTGTACCATTCACCTCCATTGTGTTCACTAAACAGCTCGTGTCTCTGCCCCACGGATCTCAAAACAACATGAATCGATAATAAAGGTAATACTGCTATGACTATAGGGATTAAGGTAATAGGTGAATTTGCCAAAAATGTTTAACTATTCCTTTAAAGAAGTCTAATTACCAGTCGATCAACTTCTAACCTCAACATAAAGTCATGAGCTCCGGGTAATAAAATAAAAAAAGAAGAATATTGGTGTAGACAGCTTGAAATATTCAGGCACTCCTTGGCATTAAAAATAACTTGTTAAGGCTCTTTCAACATCCAACTGACAGACCCAAGGTTTGTTAGAGGGTTATACATATCCCATCTAGCTTGGGGGTACCTCTGAATTTCCTAAAATGTTCTGGAGGACATACAGTAGAGTGGCTGGAGGTCCAGCATCTTAGTGGGTCTGGCCTACTCGCACAAGAACTTTAGTGCAGCAGGAAATCAACTTCATGATTACTGACATCCAAAAAATACAAAAAGAGATATTATGACTATCATACGGTTCTCGTAGGCTTTTGGGGTCCACGGGGAGCTGCTGGAGGGATGACTGGTGAGGGCTGTACTTGCCCAAGTCTTTTGGAGGAACATACGCTGGCTTAGCTTGTCCCGCAGCGCTGCAAGAAAGAGCATGCTTAAGTAACATGTAACAATGTAAACTCTACTTATTGCCGTAAAGTCAAATAAGATATACATGTGTAACAAACCTGCTGACTATGATCCGAGTTGCCTCAGGGCCAAGCGACTCTGTAATCTGGTTCAGAATTGAAGGCAGAGGATCCAGCCTGTCGATGGTGCTCTGAGGAAGAAACAAGCTGCATGTTAGGCCCCATTGAGTCATATCAAACATGTCAATCGGAAACATCCAAACATCATTCACTGTATTCAGCTGTAACTAAGGTCCCATATTTTATACTTGTCTGATGATTTATTTGAAGTTTTGATATCCATAAGAAAATACATGGTCAAGGTTCTGGGGGAAAATATTACAATATGTCCTTTTATGGTGATATTTGGGCTTTCTGTAGACTCCTTTCACATTAACCATATATAGTCTATATATTAGCCTTTACATCTCTCCTTGTTAGGCACTGTATGTTATTTTTAATGGAAATCCCCCAAACCCCCATCTATCTCCCTCTGGCTTAGAGATGTTATGTTTTTTTTTAATTGGAAAAGATTAAATACAGTCCAAGCTTCCTCAGCTAATTTTCTTAATAAAAGGCAATTCATGGATTACTTCAAGTTTTTACAAACCTTGCCCTCGGACTGATCTCTCACGCCCCCACCATGTTAGGCCCCATTGAGTCATATCAAACATGTCAATCGGAAACATCCAAACATCATTCACTGTATTCAGCTGTACTCAACTACAACTTGAGCAGGTTATCATGAAAATTGCAGATTGCAAGCTCGGACTTTCATCAAATGATCAAACTATAGATCCAGTGTCACCTGCTAATGTGTAAATGAAGTCTTTACAATGGACATCTGAGGCTTTGTATTTGTTTAGTACGCCCTATGAGCCAAACTAGTTCTGTCATACACAAACTCTATGTCAATGTCTTACCATTTTGACAACATGAATTGAAAAATGCCACAATAATTTGTCTAAGCCAGATAACTGCATGTGTTTGGTGCATTGTAAATTCAGATTAAACCCTCAGCACTTGAAGTACAGTATAAGGGAGTTAGGGTCAGTGTAGCGTAGATGTAATATAGAGTCGTGAATATCTAATGTATGACTGTTTAGACTAAGAAAATACTTGAATGAATAGTAGGTATCAAGATGGTTGAGACTACAGGAAATGTCAGAGAGACTCAGCCACGTGTTTGACACAGTTCAGACCCAGACTCAGATGAGGTGTTATTGTGCACTAAAATTGGTATCAATGTGCTTATGTGTGGTTAGCATCTTTTATTTGAATATGTTGTGTCTAAGCTTGTAACCAGCCGTGGTTGACACAGATTCAGTGACTGTGCTCATGCAAACTCAATGCTTACTGTTTCTGCTGATAGGGTTCATTTTGCTGAACCCCGTCTTTGCAAGTTGACAGGATTGATATATAACGTATGAATCCCTTGCTGTCTTAATAGTTTTTTGTGAAACTGTCATGGCAGCTCCACTCATAGAGCTGACTCATTGTTTAGCTCACAATGTACCAACAGCATATGGACAGCTAAGGTTTTCATTGGAGCGGTTCAGATACACATTAATGATTACCTTTACAACTAACGACCAAACTGGACCCATTGGTTTTCCGTCCTACCTGGTCTCTCTGATAGATGATGTCCACCAGCAGGCCATGGAGCACAGCCAAGCGCAGAGGCAGATCCACATAGCCATCAAAGGAACTCATTGAGATTTCAGCATCCATACTGGACACTGTTTGTAGAAAACCCCTCATTCCATCCCAGTGTTGCTGAAGGAATTCATTCATAAAAAGCATGTACTCCTCCTTCTCACCAAACCTGGGCAAGAACAAAATACAGAATATAATGGCACAAATACACACAAGCGGCATATTTGATTTTGTCTACGAAGATAAGAAGCTGCTCACAGGGTGAAGTTGGCCAAATTCTGGACGACTTTTGCAGTTAAGGTGAGGGTACGGAGGATGTTCGGCTCCGGATAAGGTTGTGCCAGACCAAAAAGAGAAGGGCTGAGGATAGCGGGGCATAAGAAGCGAAGGAAGAGAGACGCAGAGATGAGACGCTGGCCGATCTCCGGTCTGCACTGGTCCTCACACAGCTCCACCCAGTTGGAGAAAATCTTGTTCAGCTCTTCAGGAAAGGGTCTGGAGGGAAAGATGTCAAGCACCAGCTCTGTGAATTCCATTCTGGCATTATTGTTTTTTATCTCCTTTATTTTATTTTTTTTACATTATACACTCACCCATGAACCTCAATAATTTTCTGCACCACCTCCTCACAGGTTTCCCTCAAGTGCCTCTGGTTGTTTGACAGCTCGGAGGCAGGGCATTTACGTGGATCAACTTCGCTGTTCTCCACCGAGCCGTACAGGCGGGTGATAAAGTTTCCTGCAGCGAGAGAGAAAAGGCACAGTTTGGCAAAGCACCGACCCACACCAACAACAGGAAGCCATGCTTACCACTGAGCCGCCTTACCTAGTGTGTCGATGAGGTACTTCTGGCCGACGAGCTTCATGTATTCATCTATGGCTTTAGTGGCCAGTGTGTTCTCTCTGAAGATCAGTGCCTCCTTCTCGCCAAGACGCTCCACCTCTGCACCACCCAGATCAATGAGGAACTCCTGAATCACACGCATTCAGTAAAGAAGACTGTTATGTTATCATTCCCTTTTGTTTCGATTGAATTTTCACAGTGTGGGACGTCAATATTACGATGCAGTGAGCTCATCATTCACCTTGGCTTTGCCGATGCTCTGCAGCACATGCACCAGAGCTCCTGCCAGCTCCTCCTTCTCTTTGACATTCAGAAGTGGCTCCAGATTTCGGCACATTTCTACGTAATCCACCGTCACGTACTCGGCGAACTCTTTGTATTTCTCCATTGGCAGCACCTTTAGATTCTGAAGACGGGCCTTGATGCGGAGTGAGGCCTGTGGCCCCAGCAGCTCTTTGGTCCCGGCCGCTCCTGGGGCCTTGTGGGGACTGATGGGATACCACTTCTCCTGGTAGGTCCTCCCTCGGATGTCGGCTAAAGGTATGGCCACGCTGCCCAGCGGGTGCAGGCTGGTGTCATCTCGGGAGTAGCGTTTTTTCTTGGGGTCCTCTTCACGGAAGAGGTACAAGGTGATTTGGGAGACAGAGGGCAGGTTGTCAAGCTCAAAGAATTCCCCCCAGAACAGCTGACAGCCTCCAGCCATGCCTCCGCTGGACCCCAGGCCTCCTGAAGACCCAGTAGAGCTGTCCCCTGCCAGGCTGGAGCGGTTGGATTGCTTGCCTACGGCTCGGCTGCTGGTGCGGGCGAACAGGGTCCCGTCAAGGTGTACCTCGCAGTAATATCGCCGTTTGGGTGGCAGATCCTTAGCTTCATTCACCCACAGGCTGAGGGAGTTCTCTGTGCGCTCAATGTTATCCTGTGAAGAGCGATGTTCGGTATTTTTTACTAACCTTTTGATTTCGTATGACACATTTTTAGAACAAAAGGCTCATAAAGCTTACCTTATTGGGCTGAGCAGCCCGTCTCAAGTCCTCAATCCAACGGTCCCGTTCAGCAGCTGAAGAACAACCGAAGCAGTGGGTGTTCTCAGAGTTTATCACCTGGAACATAAACCATCAGGGTCCTGTGAGCCTTTACTGGGATGGAGAAGATTCTTTTCTTTGACTCAGTGGAGAACACCATAAAGTAGTCAAAATTTACCTCAAAGCAATACTTCTCCCCCAGAATGGAGCTGTGCACCGGCCTGACCACGGTGCTTGTGTCTGCGCTCAGATCCAGACTCCCCATCGCACCAACTGGAATTGACACAGACTCCCGGGAACCATAGTGCCTTAGAAATAAAAGAGTGGAGGGGGTCATAATAGAGATATTGGAAATGTTAAAGGTCCCATATTTTATACTTGGCTGATGATTTATTTGAAGTTTTGATATCCATAAGAAGATACAGCGTCTAGTTTCTGGGGAAAAATATTACAATATGTCCTTTTAAAGTGATATTTGGGCTTTCTGTAGACTCCTTTCACATTAACCATATATAGTCAGATATATTAGCCTTTACATCTCTCCTTGTTAGAAATTGTATGTTATTTTTAATGGAAATCCCCTAAAACCCCATCTACCTCCCTCTGGCTTAGAGATGTTATGTTTTTGTTTTAATTAGAAAAGATTAGATACAGTCTAAGGTTCCTCAGCTAAATTTCTTAATAAATGGCAATCCTTCATAGATTACTTCAAGTTTTTACAAACCTTGCCCTCAGACTGATCTCTCACACCCCCACCCTACCTTCTACTTTGTTTGGGTGTTGTTGTTGTAGTTCATGTTTGTTTAGCTACTATTTTTCCATATTACATATTTGTTACTTTTTGTTACTATTCAATTTCATGGTACGGAGACTTTGTTCTACACTGTTTCCTGCTGCCAGCCCCTCTGGGGTTGTTTTGAATATTGGGGAAAAAATTTGAAAAAGGCAATGTGATATGTGTGTAACTTAATCTCTTTGTACTTACTGTTGCAAAAAGGCAATGTAATATGTGTGTAACTTAATCTCTTTGTACTTACTGTTGCATTTCTTAAACAAGATTAATAATTTTTTTTTTTTTTAAAGAAGAAGATGGTATGTGGCTGACTGCTGGCTGGTTTAGTCATAGAACAAAAAATACTGCAGATTTCAGGTAAACACTTTGGAAAACCCAAACCCTGCCAGTCTGATGGCTTCCTCATCATGACATCACAAATTTATAAAAACCCTGACAGCATTTCTCAACACAAGCTGTGTGTATTTCTCTGTTGACTGGGCACCTTGATATAAGACTATATTTCCTTCATAATCAAAAAGAGATGCAGAAATCTCACTGTATAGGCTACATCATGGGATGCTCAAATTCCATGATTTGTTTAGAGTAACACGATCAAGCTGGAATACTGATGTTTGCATCCCCCCACCCCCCTTCCTTTCCTTATATCCACAGTGTAGCCTACTATACCTGCTTCCTTTGTTCAGTGAGTGGAGCTGGGGGTTGGTGTTCTTGGCCTTCTCCAGACGTCGCCTGATCAGTCCCTATAGGGTGAAGAGGGCAAGCGTGGTGTTATGTCTTAAATCAACAGGAAATGTGAGGCAAGTCTTATCTCTTCCATGTGTAAACTACTCACCCTCACACCACCATCTTGGTTCTTTGGTCGGGAGCCTCCGGGCACACCCACATGGTCAGGGCTACATTCTTAGTATAGAACAAAACAAACAGTTTGATAATGACAGTGATATTGACTGTTCTAATATTGTTGTTAGCTTCGGAAATATGGTTTCTTTTCATTATGGGTTTTCAGGATAAAATCTTACTACATTTTTTTTATTAATCG
>NC_140907.1:2521420-2545960 GCF_045865225.1 Trachurus japonicus | reverse complement strand
TGTTGCGGCGAGTCAGTGGCAGCGCCGAGCGCGCCGCTCCTGCTCCTCAGGTGGAGGCTGATTGCTCCGCTGTGAGCGCGGCGGGGCGCGCGCACGCACGCCGGCACCGGCAATCGCTCGCGAGCGGCCCACAGGTGTTGCAGATTCAGTAATCAGGAGCAGGACAGGCTGGCATTGTGTGTGCACGTCGGGAGTAGACGGACGCTTCACGGAGGAACGGGCAAGGAAAAGGCTCTAAAACTCAAAGGACTGCCGGTATTATTGTTTCCTATTCCTTGTTAACTGGGTCACTTATTTAATTTATTTATTTATGGACATTATGAGGCATGAAGTGCTCCGCTAATCGTAATCTGTGACCTAGGTGGTTGTATTGGGGTGCGCAGTGTAAATGCACTGTTAAAAATGTTTAAGTTAAAATAATGCAGTAAAATAGATTATTAGTTGATCACAGGGTAAGCCTTTGAATAAAAGTGTAAAATGTCAGTAAAATTGTGAACTATAAAAGGAACTGTTAAACTATGCACTGTAAAAAACTTGTTAAAAACATTTGATTTAGTCAAAAAAGTCTGAGATACAGATAATTAATGGGTTTACTAAATTGAATTGTCATTTCATTTAAAATCCATTTCATATTGTTTAAAGCTACTGGTAAAATCCTTTTCATTTTATTTGAAACCACTGCTAAAATCCTTTTCATTTTATTTGAAACCATTGCTAAAATCCTTTTCAGTTAAGAGAGTGGTTGAAGTTAAAAGCTAAAGTGGCGGAGGCGCCTATAGTCTTGTGTGTGTGATATTTAACAGTGCTATACTGGTACAGTCATTCTAATTTTGGATGTGTGTTTTTTTCTAAGGTTTTTCACCTGTGCCAAATGTGAAATAAAAGTCAAGAAGTTAAATGCACCGAGTGAAGTCCAGCGTCTGGTTTTAAAGAGTTTGGAGCCCTTCCCTTTCAAGTGTGGGAAAGCTTGCACCGACAAAACATACATACACTTGACAGTGAAAAACCGCCCACGGTGAAGGCCGGGACCAGGTCTGGACAGCGAGGGAATCATTGTGTGTTATCCCAGGGGGCGTGCACCAACCAACCAATATGGCTGCCACGGAGGCACTGGAGGAGATGACAGCAGAGAGAACAACTGCAAAGAGACTCTTTTCCCGGATGACTAATCATATTAGCAGAACCCATGCAGAGATGTCTGCAGAGGAGCTGAAGGACAGCTTCAAAAAACTCACTCTGGAGACTTCAAGGGTTATGGAGGCCAACGACGAGGTAGAGGGAGCCTACATCGCAGTGAACGAGGCGGATGCAGAGGACGTACCTGGGCTAAATGAGCAGCAGAGGGCTGACATAGAGAAGTCAGCGAGGGAGTGTGAGCAGAAGTCGAAGCAGGTTAAGGACCTGATAAAAGAAATCCTCTGGTCCAAGTTCGGAGATACTGAACTGTCCCTGGCTCTGCAAGTGGCGGAGGCTGAGTCTGAGTGTGTCTCCTCTGTCAAGCCCGGAGTGAGCGTCGAGGCGTATGAGTTCATGCTACAGCATCTAGACTCACTCGTCAAGGCAGCAAAAGAAGCACACTCGAAGTGGAACCACTGGGCACCACCTGCTGAACAAGAGGACTTTGGCTGCCGACTGAAGGAGCTGCAGCTCTGTCTCCCGAAGCTGGTGACTAGGAAAGCTGCATTGATTCAAACAAAGCTGGAAGAGGCCACTGAGGGGGAGCCGGTCCCGACCCACAGTTCAACACCAGTACCGGCCATCAGGCAAAAGCCCACCGCCCTTCCCAAGTTCACTGGAAACAAGCGTGACTTCTATCGGTGGAGGCGAGAATGGGACGCACTGCAAAGGCAAGGTGAACCAACAGGCTCACGGAAGTGAGAAAATTCCAACTGCTGGACAGTCTGGAAGATAAAGTGACCAGGGATCTGCGTCCTTTCCAGCTACAGCACAGCCAAGGAGGTATTTCGTTTCTTAGAGAACCGGTTTGGGAACCAGGCTGCCATTGCTCTCGAAATCGTGGAAGAACTGCAAGCGATACCACCGGTAAGAGGTCATCAGCCCAGGAAGATGGTGGAACTCATTCAGGCCATCGAAAAGGCCCTGTATGACTTAAATGACCTTGGAAATGCGGACGCTGTGAAAAATCCACTGGTCACAAAATCGATCGAGAGCAAGCTCCCAGAGTCTTTGAAGAAGGAGTGGCTGGTGTATGCTGCTGAGGCTGGGGTAGCTGCCCAAGACCGGAACCGCTTTGACAAGCTCCTCACATTCCTGAGAGCACAAGAGGCAATATATGAGCAGTTGGACCAGCTAAAGGAAAGAGGAGCCAGCAGGAAAGAGGCGGGTTCCAACAAAAATATGCCAGGACACGGACTGCCAGGGCCAGTAGTGAACCAGCAGGCTGCATCGTCTGTGGTGACACCAAGCACAGGACAAAACTGTATTTCTGCAGGAAGTTCAGGACCAGCTTGAGACCCTCAGAGAAGAGGAATGCAGTGATGCAGCTTGGTGCTTGCGATCGGTGCCTTGAGGTTCATGGTGCGGATGGACATTGCAAAGCCTCTTTCCTGTGTCGGAACACGGAGTGCAAAGGCCAGCACCATTACTATCTCTGTCCTTTCGCTGAAACCAAGAATCGGCCCCAAAGGTCAGCTAAATCTGGCTTGGAGGTTGGAAGTGGAAGCAGGAGATGCACAGAGGCGCAAGAGGAGTTCCTCTCCAAGTTGTCACCAGAACTGGCCCGGCAGTGTCGAGATGCTTTCTGCAATGCAATATCCAGATCTTGCAACTCCGCAGTAAGTGAGCAGGGTCTGCTGGTGGAATGTGGCTTGCAGGAGTTCCCCGTCATCATGATGCTCCTTAACGTCACTGCCAATGCCGGGCAGAGGATCGGAACCCTGATTGACCTGGCCTCTGACACAAACTACATCACGCATAAGGCCGCGGATGAGCTGAACCTCCGGAGTGAAAACGTCACCCTGGTGGTCCATGGAGTTGGAGGGATGAAAGTCTCGGTGGAGACCAAACGGTATCTGCTAAAGATCCGGGTGAACACTCCCAAGGGCAATCTGAAGGCACACCAGCTGGTGTGTTATGGGCTGGACAGGATCGCCGAAATTCACAGGCATGTGCCAGCGAGGAGGTTGCAGAAAATTTTCCCTGATGTTCTACTCCATGAGCTGAAGAGACCCACAGAGGTCCAACTTCTTATCAGTCACAAGGAAGGACAATTGGTGCCTCAGAAAGTCCGCTCCGTGGGGGACCTGGTCCTCTGGGATGGCCCACTTGGGAAGACTGTTGGAGGCACGCACCCTGACCTCTTCGAAGAAGCCACTGTGACGGCCCACACCTCCAAGACTCACTTCGCTCGCTCAATGAGAGCCGCAGCGGTGAAGTACAAAGAACTCAGAGGTCCAGACTCCTGCAGGTCCCCCTCCATCCAGGCAGACACTGCAGTCGCTAACAGAGACTTTCTGAAGTGGTGGAAGTGGGACAGCATAGGAGCTGCTTGTGAGCCCAAGTGTGGAGGTTGCCGCTGTGGGAATTGTCAGCCAGGAGGCAAGGAGATGTCACTCGCAGAGGAAAGAGAATTGGAAATGGTGAGAAATGGATTAAGATACGTGACTGAAGACGACCACTGCAAAACACCACACTGGCATGCCAAGTATCCCTGGGCGGAGGAACCAACATTCTTACCGGACAACAGGAAGGCAGTGGAAGCCACATTCCTCAGGACAGAGAAACAATTGGCAAAGGAGCCAGAGTGGAAAGCTGCCTACGCCGCCCAGGTTCATGACATGGTCCAACGTAAGGCCGCAGTAAAGCTGTCCAAGAAAGTGCTGGAAGACTGGACCAGGTCAGTGTGGTATATCAGTCATCTCATTGCCCCAAATCCACATTCTGTCTCTACTCCAGTGAGACTTGTGTGGAACAGCAGCCAAAAATTCAGAGGCCTGAGCCTGAACGACCTCCTCATTAAAGGTCCAGACGTCCTCAACCCCATCCGTGCTGTCTTGCTGAGGTTCCGAGCGGGAGTCTTTGCGGCCTTGGGTGACATAAGGAAAATGTATAACTCTGTTTGGCTGGAGGATGAAGAAGTCCATCTGCACAGGTTCCTCTGGCGGGACTCTGAGGAAAACCAAATAGAGGATTATGCCATAACGAGAGTGAACATTGGAGATAAACCTGCTGGATGCATTGCTCAACTGGCCATGCGTGAAACAGCTAACTTACCTCAGTTCAGTCATCTCAAGGAAGAAAGGCGTGTGCTGCATCAAGACGCCTATGTTGATGACATCTTGACCTCTCACGACAGCCTGGACCAGCTCAAACTCATAACATCCAATGTTGAGCGGATCCTGGCTGCTGGGGGGTTCTACATGAAGCCATGGGTCTACTCCAACCAAAGTGGGAGGAGAGTGCCCAAGTGTGAGGAGGCAGGGCCCAAGACGATAATCCTGCCAAACCAGCTCACTGAGGACGACAACAAAGCCCTCGGCCTTGGATACACACTTGACGATGACAAGCTCCACGTCATGGTCGGCGTAAACTTCTCAAAGAAGAAGAAAAAGCTGCGACTCGGCCAGAATCTGCTCAAGGAGGAAGTGCGGCTACAAACTCCGAACCCACTCACCAGGAGAGAGCTGTTGAGCCAAGTTGCAGGGCTGTACGATCCACTGGGCCTGGTAGCCCCGGCGAAGCAGAAAGGAACAATCCTGGTCCGGAGAGCTTTCCAGGAAGCCCAACACTGCTCAGCGAAGGACACATGGGATGCTGCCTTGTCGGACAAGCTTCGGGAGGATGCCATCAAGCTCCTGGAGGAGTATGCTGAGCTTGGCAGGGTAAGATTCACCAGGTCCCTGACACCACCAGATCCCAGCGGGAAACCTTGTGGTGTCACCTTCTCTGATGGCAGTGAGCAGGCTTATGGTGCTGTGTTATACCTACGTTGGAGTTGCAGCCACAACACAGTCGTGAGGCTGGTTGAATCCAAGGCCAAGTTGACCCCTCTTGACCAAAAGGGAGATCCTGTAAAGGCTGAGATGTGTGGAGCCGTCTTCGCTGCCCGGCTGAAGGGTTACTTCGAAAGACACTGCAGGATCCAGGTGGAGAGCTGGTATCATCTTGTGGACAGCCAGACCGTCTTAGGAGCAATACAGCGAGAAAGTTACGGCTATCAAACCTTCTTTGCTAACCGGGTTGGGGAGATACAGAACAGCACAAACGTCCAAGATTGGTGGTGGATTCCGGGGACATCGAACGTGGCAGACCTCATAACCAGAGGAGCCGGCCCCAAAGACTTGACCGACGACTCGGAGTGGCAGACGGGTCCAAAGTTCTTAAGTTTACCAGAAGGTGAGTGGCCGAAGAAATCCGCCAAGGATGTTGCAGTTGCGGCAAGAGAAAACATCGAAAAAATCCAAAAGAAGTCATTTGTCGCAGTTCTCAACAGAACCAACCTGAAAGAGGAACAAGGGCGGGGCCAGCATTCAACCCAGAAGATGTCAAGTAGGTCAAGCAGGCCACCTACAGGACTGGCAGTCCTGGGTCTAGTCGACGTACGGCGTTTCAGCAATCTAACCCGGTTGGTCAGGACAGTGGCATTGGTCTGGAGAGCTGCGAAGAGGTTCCTGCGGGTCAAGACTGAGGACAGGTCAAGGTGGGAGGCGGTGGCTGTGTCGGGCATCGTAACGGTCAGCGAAAGACGAGACGCTTTCAGAGACCTTTGCCTAGCAGCACAAACACACGTGACTTTTCCAAGCACCACCACAAACAGACTGGTCGTTTACAGAGATGTGACAAGTGGGCTACTGGTGTGTGGTGGGAGGGTCCAGCACTTCAGGGAAGATGGCAAAGCTGTCCCTCTCTTACCCTTCGAGGCCTGGATCGCGACCCTCTTGGCTCGTGAAGCCCACAGCATAGGACATGACGGAGTTGCGGGGACCTTATTAAGGATGAGACGAAAGGCTTGGATCATTAGAGGGAGGAGAATCGCCCAAAAAATTGTGGACGAATGCATCGTGTGCAAGAAGGCAAGAGCCAGGACTTGTCAACAGGTGATGGGTGACCTACCCGAGGAGAGAACAAGACCTACCGCCCCATTCGAGTTCATCGCCGTCGATTTATTTGGACCCTACCATGTGAGAGATGACATCAAAAAAAGGGTGTCCATGAAGGTTTGGGGAGTGGTGTTTTGTTGCATGTCGAGCAGAGCCATCCATGCAGAGTTAGCAAACACACTGTCGACGGAGAGCTTCTTGCACGCTTACCAGAGGTTCACCGCACTCCGAGGACATCCGTCGAAGGTCTGGTCCGACCCTGGTACCAATTTCGTTGGTGCAAAACCCGTTTTGGCGGAACTGTACTCTTTCCTGAGGGAACAAAACAAAGACAACCTGGAGGAGTTTGCTGCTAAGCATCAGACTGAGTGGACCTGGAAAATCAGTCCGGCTGATTCCCCACACAGAAATGGAGCCGCTGAAGCTGCAGTGCGGGTCACTAAGAGGGCGCTCCAAAGTCTAGGGGAGGGAACGAACCTCAGTTTCAGTGAGTTCCTGACAGTACTTCAACTAGCTGCTAACCTTGCCAATGAACGCCCCATAGATGTGAGAGCTCAGAGCCTGGAAGACCGGCTTGAATACGTCACACCAAACTCTCTCTTGCTTGGTCGAGCTTCGCAGAGCGGGGACTTCAAGACATTCGACTTTGCCACGTACCCATACAGAAGACTGCGGGAGATGCAAGCCCAAGTCGACCGCTTTTGGAAGTCCTGGAGTCAGCTCGCTGGTCCAAACCTGTTTGTGCGAGGAAAATGGCACACCGCCGAAAGAAACGTTGCCGTTGGGGACATAGTCTGGCTGTGTGACCAAAATGCGCTGAGAGGGCAATTCAAGCTTGGGAGAGTCGTTGGCGTGAATCCTGACTCAAAAGGTATCGTGAGGGATGTCAACGTTCAAGTCTCTTCAAGCCATTGTGCTCCGGTCAACAGCTCCAGACGGACTGGACCGACTATCAAAGATCCATCGTCCATTGACAGAAGAGGTACTGTGTTGCACAGAGACGTCAGACGACTCGTGGTCCTCCTTCCCATAGAGGGCCACGACAAGCGAGACTACTGACGCTTCAGCCTTGGGCTCGCCTGGAGGCTGTACGATCTTCCCAAGGACCCATGGAAAGATCGAGTGGGAGGTGTTGCGGCGAGTCAGTGGCAGCGCCGAGCGCGCCGCTCCTGCTCCTCAGGTGGAGGCTGATTGCTCCGCTGTGAGCGCGGCGGGGCGCGCGCACGCACGCCGGCACCGGCAATCGCTCGCGAGCGGCCCACAGGTGTTGCAGATTCAGTAATCAGGAGCAGGACAGGTTGGCATTGTGTGTGCACGTCGGGAGTAGACGGACGCTTCACGGAGGAACGGGCAAGGAAAAGGCTCTAAAACTCAAAGGACTGCCGGTATTATTGTTTCCTATTCCTTGTTAACTGGGTCACTTATTTAATTTATTTATTTATGGACATTATGAGGCATGAAGTGCTCCGCTAATCGTAATCTGTGACCTAGGTGGTTGTATTGGGGTGCGCAGTGTAAATGCACTGTTAAAAATGTTTAAGTTAAAATAATGCAGTAAAATAGATTATTAGTTGATCACAGGGTAAGCCTTTGAATAAAAGTGTAAAATGTCAGTAAAATTGTGAACTATAAAAGGAACTGTTAAACTATGCACTGTAAAAAACTTGTTAAAAACATTTGATTTAGTCAAAAAAGTCTGAGATACAGATAATTAATGGGTTTACTAAATTGAATTGTCATTTCATTTAAAATCCATTTCATATTGTTTAAAGCTACTGGTAAAATCCTTTTCATTTTATTTGAAACCACTGCTAAAATCCTTTTCATTTTATTTGAAACCATTGCTAAAATCCTTTTCAGTTAAGAGAGTGGTTGAAGTTAAAAGCTAAAGTGGCGGAGGCGCCTATAGTCTTGTGTGTGTGATATTTAACAGTGCTATACTGGTACAGTCATTCTAATTTTGGATGTGTGTTTTTTTCTAAGGTTTTTCACCTGTGCCAAATGTGAAATAAAAGTCAAGAAGTTAAATGCACCGAGTGAAGTCCAGCGTCTGGTTTTAAAGAGTTTGGAGCCCTTCCCTTTCAAGTGTGGGAAAGCTTGCACCGACAAAACATACATACACTTGACATTTACTTTGAAAGTATATTATAGAGCCTGTACTTTCTTACTTTTACTTGAGTAAAGGAGATGAATCAGTACTTCTACTTTTACTTTTTACTACAGAGTATCTTTTTTTACACGCGTTTCTATCCTTCTACTAAAGTATAGAATGTGAGTACTCTTGACACCTCTGGCCCAGGGTGCACCTGTGCACGAGCAACATTTAATGCAACCTGGATAGAAGTTGTTTGACTGGTCCAGCTCTCTCCCACATTCAGATTTTGAATTCATATAACGTCTTTTCCAGCATGTTAAGCAGGAATTCTATGAAGCTCAAGCATCATCATAATAACCTGGAGACTAGTGTTCCTTTAACACTCAGTGATTCATCTGGCCTGAGGTCGATCACTGTGGACTTCATTCACAGACTGAGTGACTTAAGCAGTTGATAGAAACATGATGCTCAGTCTGAAAGCAGATGACTTGTCACCGTTTGCCCTCTGACCTCCTCTGTTTATATTATCCTCTCAGTCTGATCTCATTTCAGTTTGGTATTTCATGCTTTGCAAATAATTTGCCCCCAAAATCAGTGTTTTTCTGTCTTTGAAATGTGTTTGATTAAAGAAATGATACTTTGAGAGTCGTCACACAATAACAGGAGATAGCTGTCTAATGAGCTTTTTGTCATCTAATATCTTCATCTCCCTCCCACTCTCTCTCCTCTCCTACCACTTAAATTTATCACCTCATCCTCGCAGACTATCTGCTGTCTCCTTCAGGATGTTTGAATCAGAGGACGATGATTATTCTCTTCCAGTCCCTCCCATTCATCTTCCTCTTCACCTTGTTCGCAGCTCTTACCTTTCTCAACTTTCTCTTTCTTTTACTTTTTTTTCTGCATTTCTTCCACTCCTAAAGCTCCTGTCTGTCTGCTGCGCTGTGTGTGAAAAGAAACACACACAAAAACAGACAAATACACACAAAATGTAACCCTGGCAGACAAATAATCTTCTTCGTGATAAAATATTAAACTGCGTTATGCAGTCAACATTCTGATCTTGATGGGTACAAGTGATGGGAGGCTTTGGATCAACTCCAGGACTTGTTTGTTGAGTCTAGTTGACTTTTTTTATTTCAGTTCTGTTCAACAAAAACTGTGTGTGTGTGTGTGTGTTTGTTTGTGTGTGTGTGGCGCCTTGTTTTACAAACCATTTATAGGGTCTAAGCTGCCTCACAGCTTTCTACAACAAAGTGGCTGCATATAAGCAGTTTTGTAGGCCTCATCAGATATCCTGGTCCTGGGTAGGGATGGGAACTGAAATCTGAGTTTAGTATTGATTCACTCCAAAGTTATTGATTGGAAAAATGAAGATGATCGATTTTCTATTTATTATTGGAATGAAAGTTGTCTTTCAGTTCAGTTCAGCTTTATTCAAATACATGAAAAAAAAACAAAAAAAAAACGGGTGGTTACAGAGGTTGCGCTAGACTTTTTCGTCGCCGGTCATTTTGACTGACGGGGTCATAAAAATTCCGTCATAATCTATTTTTAACCGGTCACTTTAATTTTTTTAAAATGATAATAATGCCATATAGCATTCAATTTTAATTGATGTTTAATTCATATCAAGTCCAAAATTGAAGATAATGCTCCGGAGCAGAGTCGGCGTCAGAGCACATCTAACCGTGGGTCAGTCAGTGAATGCGGGGGTCACTTTCTGCCACTCAACATCTAAATACAACATAAATACGTGATGATGACATCAGTTTTCTGTCAACAATCAACATGCTAACCCATGTGTTATACCAAAACATCCAAAGGAGCACGTTTTCACATAGGCACCGCATAGTGCACTGGCGTTAGCTCGCTCTCTCTCTCTCTCTCTCTCTCTCTCTCTCTCTCTCTCTCTCTCTCTCTCTCTCTCTCTCATTTCTCTTTTACGCACACACGCACGCAGCCACTGCGCATCACTGAAACAACTGAAGCTATAGACCACACAGCCAGATGCAGCATACATTCAGACAGGACAAGACCCACTCAGCTTTAAGTGTTACAAACAATGCCACGGCGGGCAGAATACATTAAAAGAAGGCTTAACGTTACCTTTGGAAGAGTTGTGCGCGGCGAGTGTGTCCTACCCCCACCGCTCTACCTGTACCGAGACACACCTGTAGCCTACAGCTTCAGTCTATGGACGTAACTTAACAGCTGACTACTGTCGGCCCCTCGGACACTGCAGCTGAATCTCGCCCGTTAAATCATTATCGACCGTCATATTTGCACTGACACGACTCCCATCAACATTTAATCCACTTGAAGGAGTTTGAATACTGCGGGAAGCTTTCTGTCTTCTTCTCTGTTGTTGGTGTTTATGTGTGGCAGCGCTACAGCCACACACGCTCCACACAGGCCTGGAGGAGGTACTACAGCGTTTTCTACTGAGCGCACCAGCCAGCTGTGAGGTTTTTTTTTTTTTAAATCTAATTCTCACCGTAGTGACTTTGTGACATTGTATATGTTTTATATCTTTATCCACCGCTCCATTTATTGATTATCCGCCAGCTTCATTGTAAACAAATGCACATGGCCAGACGGCCATGGCTGTGAATTGCAATCTGTCAAAATGACGGATGGCCTCAAAATCTTTCCGTCACCGTTTTAAAAAAACGGTCAATGACGGAAAATATCCGGTTAACGCGACCCCTGGGTGGTTATTTAACCACAAACAAACATAAAGGGACCATGGAAAGAAATATATAAAGGCGTGGTAGGAAGTAGGAACCTATCACCTAATTTCAATACCACCTTCAATTTTTAACTCTCTGATTAATACATTCACATTCACATACTGTACACACATATAGAGAGCCTAAGCGGAAGCACAAGAGAAGCTCGCCGTGGGACCTCAATTCGGAAAAAAGCAACAGTGGAGTAGCTGACACGGGAAACTGCGGCATGTGGTGGCAGAGTCATCTGACCTATAATGAGAATAAAATATCAGTGCGTTGTAAACGCCCGTGAAAAGTGCAAGAGTAACAGTATTAGAGCCATTAGCATCTCTATCAGGGAATCTCATTTAAAACCATCACCCTCCATGATATTTCCTCTGTCTTGGCTTGATCACATTCATTCTTCTGTTGTGATGTAGTGCATTTAATATGTACGGCTAAGACTGCACTGCCGGCCACAGACCAGTAAAGTTTCATGGCCATTGCAGTTACACATTCACCTTACAGTTTGACAAACTGTAACTCAGCCAACACCTTGTTTCTGGTCTTCTCCTGTTGGAGGCGAGGAGGAGGTTTGGCTGTTTGTGTTTTGAGTCATGGGATATGATGGGAAGGACACAGACATTCAGTGATGTTGACTGTCTCCTGAGGAATATTAAACTGATTCACCTCTTCCGAGCATCAAGTGTTTTTTTCTATTAGTGCTGCAGCTCTGATGCTGTTATTATTGATGTTGCTGTTTATTTATCTCAAGAGCTTCACCATTGACATTGTGTCATGGTTTTTGGGAACTAGTGCAACATAACAATGCTGCAAATATAAGAACTGCACAAGTTCTCCTGAGTGAGGTCAAGGATTTCCTGTGAAGGCTTTTAGGCTCGCTCCTGTTTTCCCTTCCCTGACATAACGCAGTGGCAAATCCAATTTATCCATCTCGAGCTTCTCGCTTCTTGCAATGTCATTATCACTGAATGCAGCATGAATGGAGCCTCTTGTGTTACTCCCCTCCACGGAGAGAGATGCTCCACTATTTCTTGCTTTAACACAATAGCTACATCCAGAATGGCTATTTCCTTTTGATGATGCAGGAGCTATTTTTAGTTTCAGCTTTTCAGGAATGAGACAGGAGGGCAGAACATACACTAGGTAGTGTCGAAGAGCACACACACACACACACTGGAAGGAGGTTATTTCCATGCATTCTCAATGGGTTTTAATGCCCCGAGGGCTGGAGTCACGACTGTATACACACACACACAGCTAGTTCATTAATCACAGCAACGAGCGCCAACCTGACATCCACATGCTTACATCTCTCTTTGGCATGTTCACACACACACACACACACACACACACACACACACACACACACACACACACACTCATTACTAACTGTAAGCAGGCACAAGGGCAACACAATTAGAGGTGTAATTTAAACCCCACTGTGGAAGAGGAAGTAATTGTGGCCTCGTGGTGAGCTTTTACCATACACACCTGATATTACAGCTACAGTACCAGGCAAACACATAAAAGGCTGTGTGCTTTTCTTGTAAGGTGTTTAAAGGGACATTGTGTAACTTCTCCTGTTATCGATTCACGAAAATCGATTATTTGGTTCAAAAGTATGTTTTTCATTAATCAGTAATCCCCCTCCCCATCAACAAACTGAAGTGTTCCTTTCAGCTCTGAATTAGCCGTTCATATCATTCATATCTACATGGAGCGGGTAAGCTCGGTGCTGGCTGCCATGTGGTGTCGTGTTTTTACGTTCAGTGGCAGCTTGACGGTAGGAAACCACGGAAACTCACTGGAGACACCGGAGCTGTCGGCTCAGGTGGAGGTGGCGTCTGTGAAAAGTCACCGCGGTAACGCATTGAGGAGGAATGAAGCGTTACACTGATGCTGCATTCACGGCCGTCGGTAACAAACCAGATGTCATTTTAGTCACAGAAGTCGAGAGAAAGCTGGGTCAGGTAAACAATACCACATCGCCATGACAACATATTGTCACGTGTATTGTTTTGCCTCGTGCTGACAGACCACTTGTTTACATAGAGGCTTGTTCATGCCGTTACGTGCAGCGGCTGTCGTCCGTCCGCTGTCTGCCCAATTTCACGTGAATGCAGCATGAAAATATGATTGAGTTGCTTGCGATCTACAACCGCAATGCTAGATGGGAATAATTCCTACACAATGTACCTTCAAGGAAAATATATGGCCAAGGTCTCTAGCTGTCTTTCTTCCTAGAAAGAAAATAGTACGAGGAGGTTTTACAGTTGTATCATTTGTAAGAAATTACAAAATACAGTTAGAAAGGCAAAGTGAGTGGGAATCAGGAGAACAGTAATGTGGAAGAAAAATCTAAATGCAACATGTTGAATTGAATGTGTAAGAAGAAGCATCATAAAAGAACACACACACATGTATGCAAAGAGTTACCTTTTTAGATACAGTTTCTAAACGGAGATGGTCCAATACAGCCCTGTAATAAATCCTGAAAAAATACATTTTAATGCAGACCTGTGGGACGAACATCAGAACAGATCCAACATCATTAATAGCAGCCTTCAAAACAAAGTCAGACAGTCTGCAGTTGTGTTTGCATTCGTGTAATTAAATAACATTTGTGAAATGATTGAAAGAGAATGAAGAAATAAAGCAAAAACTTGATAGATTCGGCTCGTAATTATGAATTTTTCTTTCACACTAAGTCATTCCAAGGCAACAGAGGTGATTATTGTTGTCATTGTTTTCATTCTTTTTCATTTCAAAGTGTCTTCTGTCTAAAGTATCTTGAATTTCAAACTGCAGTTTCTCCCAGTTGCTGTCGATTCATCAAAGATCATGTCAACACGTCTCTGTCTGTCAGTCAGACAGCTGAGCTGAGTTTTGTGTTTAGTTTTCTTCCAGGCAAACTCATGGAAGAAGCTCTGTTTGACTTGATATGAGCTGAAGTTTAAAATATTCACTTCTCTTAAATTTTCATACTTCTTTCCCCACAGTTATTCATGTCATCTAATAAATCGTATTTATTTTGACACTACATAGTGATCCTAAAGTTTATTAGCACTGACTGATATGATATTGTTACAATATTAATATAGTTAATGAATAATAAAAGGTGCAGCACCTGAGCCTAATTAACAACAACTGAGCATCATTACAACCTTCACAAACAGTGGGCGTCCTTCAGCACACGCCTGTTCAATGAGATTTAAAGTTGTGAAATGCAACTTTTCCACATTAAATGTTTAAAAATGAATAGAATCATCTTATATATTCTTATTTTATATATTCTTTTATTTTTTAACTCATCGTCCCTGTAAATGAGGGAAACCTCAGTGACCAACGAGTTAAAATAAAGGTTTAAATAATAAAAAAAAAAAATTATTTTGTCCCAACATTATCCCACATTTGTCCTTCATAACGACAGGGTTTCCTGCAGGGCTGTTGCATTGGATTGAACAGATTCATCTTACATAAACTACTGATGCTAATTTTCCCTCAGACTCAACCAGCATGTGATGTGTATTGTATTTGCGTTGGCTGATAACATAACACATTTCAGTCATGATTGCCTGGTTTGCTCATACAGTAATTGCACTTTGTCCAGCAATTGACGCCTTTATCGATTTTTATATTTCGGCCCATTAAGTAGAAATTGTGAAAACTTCCTCCCATCTTTTGGATAAGAGGATGCAAATACAGAAAACGTGCTTTTGTACTGTAATGGAGCCCTGATGTATTACAAGATGAGGATTTATTATCATATCGAACTTCGAACGCAGCCAAATAAACACACGAGAAAACGCAAATCATTGGATGCTGTCCAGGGCTTTTTTTTTTTTTCCTCAGGTCATGATTCATGCTGAGCCACTGACACTCTGAGCAGCGGCGCTAATGAGGAGGCAGGGGAACCACACACACGGGAGGGAACACACGCACCGATACGCACGCATGGTGAAAAATACAACAAATACACAGAAATAGGGACAGATACACACACACACACACACATCTAGACACATATTTATACACAGAGCTAGTATGTTAGATCCAGCCTGGGTCTACATATAGATCCATTGACCCAGTTATAAATGTGTCTTGTGAAACCACTCAGCTCTCCTGCTGAGTTATTATAAGAAACTAATGTGGTCGATACAGACTTGGAAATGAGCTGCTGCTTTCTTGCTTCTCCTGCACTTTTCTCTGTCCACTGTGTGTGTGTTTAGAGGAGGGGAGGCAGCGTGGTCAGTCATATAACCTTACCCCCAACAGATGACCTCTAGGATTAAGGAAACGCTTCCTTTAGTGCAGCGCAGGCCTGACATAGGATGTATGTTGTCTTCCTCGAATAACACGGACACGTCTGTGGTGGATCCAGATATTCCTGAAGCGAAGGGGATTGATTACATCCCATCCATCCAGGCAGGGCTCTGCCGGTGTGCGTTTGTGTGACGTTACCCCACTGCTCCACATTCTAAAATTAACCTTCATGGATTTCTTTCTTGTGTTCTCCGTTTACTGTCACAGGGGAACTGGCTGATTGAGCCAGCGACTGTTATCTGAACAATTCATTTGCGTCGTTTTATTTTTAAATTTGATAGAAAAACATCACAATTTCTTGAGCTTGAGCAAACAGATAGAAAATAGAAAGCGTTATTCATTGTAAAATAAACGTTAAAGGGATAGTTCAACATTTGGCAAATTGGCCCATTGCCATATCCCTATAGTTTTAGCAGCAGGTTCGTTACCTTTAAATATCGGTGCAAGCTGTTTTTAGGTCGGTGGAGCAGAGCCGTGAACTGCTCAGAGCTACACTATGTTTCAACCAGGCACTGTTGTTAAGCATGCGCGCGCGCGCTGTGCTGTGTGTGTGTGAGGATGCGGTATGCGGAGATGAATGAACGGAACTACTGTCCGACGGGGGGTGGGAATATCGCTACTTTTTTTTTTTTTTTGAAGACGTTAGTTTAGGCGGCGGTCCTATGTTGTTAAGGCGGCCGGAAAGCGCTGCGGGAAACCCTGCTATGTAGGCTAATGGTATTTCCGGCTTTCCTTCATCAAACTCATCAAATACACAACTCCAAAACGCTCTGGTGGACAAGTTGTGATCTGCACATTCACCACGCTATGAGATAATAACGGATAATTATGTAACATTACGACACATGAAGCAAATACTCAGAACTACTTATGCTTTTGAAATCACCCTGCCAATTTGCCTTGAAAACAACTCCATCTTGTAATGTTACATTATTATTTCATAGCGTGGTGAATGTATTAGCTTAAATGCATTTTACCAGACATACAGTCAAGAAGTTAGAGGGAACAAACAGTATGAAGGCTGTTGTGGACAGATTGTTGTTGCTTAATGTTAGTTGTTAAAGAGGTCTTAAAGTGGATCCTTCATCCTCCCAGTGCATAAATGAGCGTAATATGTCTGTGTGGGCTTGTTTGGGTTCCGGTTCCTGATCAATACAGATAACTCATTACTACCTGCTGCAGTCATTTCTGGTTGATCGTGGCTGTGACTAAGCACACGCAATCACAAGACAATTGATTTTTCAAGCCACAAAAAGAAATGACTAACACGTATTATCGCAGCATTTTGCATTCTGATATTCTACCTAGTGACCAGACTAATAAATCACTGCTCCTACTCAGATGGGTCCTTATTTTCTATATCAAATACAGGCCGCTGTAGGATGATTTCTGCATTAGGACACAAGGTGATAAAATGTTTCAATAAAACTTCAATTTGACTTTGAGTAGGTTCCCTGACACACTCCCACCATCACACAGAGTCTCAGACAGCAGCAGGTCCCTGAGCTCTGTCTCCAGTCTAATGGTTTGTGGCACTGTTGCCCGCTTCAATCCCTCCTCAATCACCAACTGGTGTAACTCTCCCTGCAGGTGGCTGGAAATGAGGGCAGCAGTTGATTAGAGCGGTGGAGAGCGCTGTAATAGGCAGCCGGCTGCTTGGGATAAGAATAGCTGCTAGAATGCATCTGTCAGACCACAGGTCGCCCAGACCCACTGATGCTTTCATTGAATCCACACGCTCTTCTGGACAGATTAAACATCCAGGGTTTGGCCCTGTTTACACACTTTAACAAGTAGAGCAGTTTAAATATGTATCACAGTTGTGTAGATGTCAGATCTTCAGATGATGCAGTTCTCATTTATTTAGCAGCAGGAGTTTTGTCACTATGAAGGGAATCAAACCTGGGACTTTTTTTTGACATAGTTCAGAGTCTTTTAGCTGACTACTCTTTTTATTGAGTTACCTCCATCTTGTGCTGCGCTTGAGACAACTTAAAACTCGGAATCATCCAGTTGAAAAACTCAGATTTCTGACATCATGCAACGCGCCTTGTAACCAAAAACATGGAAGACCGGGACAAACTTTGCATTCAAAGTGCTTCATGTAAGGCATTAAAACATTACAAAGGCCACAAAAACAATAAAAAAACTGTATGTTTCATAATGTTTTAAAGGGATAGTTCAACATTTTGTCCCATTGCCATGATCCGTATAGTCATAGCAGTAGGTTCGTTACCTTTAATTGTCGGTGCAAGCTATTTTTAGAACGGCGGCGCAGAGCTGCGAGCTGCTCAGAGCTACGCTACGGAGGCTCATGGGATTTCTTGGTTTCCCTCATCAAACTCATAAAATACACAATCCAACAACTCCAAAACGCTCTCGTGGACAAGTTGTGACCTGCATATTCACCACGCTATGAGATTATAATGGAACGTTATGTGACAGTCATTTTCAAGGTAAATTCATGCAAAACTGCTAATGCATGTTCCCGTCAGGGGCAGTTTTTCGGCAAGCAGTCTCTGCATTTACCTCGAAAACAACTCCAATTTCAGATTTCTGTTGATCAGATTTAGATTGAATACTTTATTGTCATTCACATATAAAATGTAGTGCACATAGAACAAAATGTCATTGCATATGGTCGTTTAATCAACTGTTAACTATCAGAAGTTGTTCTAACTCACTGTCACAAGAGAATTGTGAAAAACCTCAGACACACTCAAAACTGAAACATCTCATCATTGTCATCATGGTTGTTGTACTTTTAACCCAGCAGGGCTGAACAGTAGTATGATATGTATGAATAAGAACTGAGTGAGCTCTGCTCCATTTATTCTAGATGGTACAAATGCACAGGTAGAAATTCTTTGTCTCCTGGTTAGAATCCGACCCAGTATATTGAAAAAAAAAAAATGGCCTAAATACTTCTGGCAGCCATAATAACACTTGTGTAATGTGCAAAAGTGATGTAATGGTAACCACAGTTAAAATGACAAATTCTTCTGGGTTTGAAAAATGTGGAATCATTTGTGTTAAAACAAAATGTATAACCCAGCTCTAATTGTTTTTAGAGATTTGAAAAGACACTTAGTGTAAGTTAAAAACATATTAGGTTTCAGTTTTCATGACTTTCTGCCCACATGACTAAATTACAAATATGTACAGACACACACACACACACACCTCTGAGGGCTGCTCTGAACTCAGCTTTTAATTGGTCTGGTGCTTTAGAGATCTCTCTGCCCCTTCTCTATCACACATGTGCACTTCTCACACACACACACACACACACACACACGCACACACACACAAACACACGTAACATTGGTATTCACTGAGGCTTTTATATAATATAACCTATTAAAGCTTCCTGAATGTGACACTGATTCAGGTACGTGTGCATAATATGAACACGTTCAGAATGTCCTCTGTTTTCTTTTGTTCAGATATTCCCTGTGTCTGCAGTGACTCTTAATGAGAGCTGTGTTGATTCTTGTTTGATTGTTTCTTTCTTGTCTGCAAATAATCACATGAAGGCATTGTGGCTGGCAAGAATGGATTGACAAAGGTCTAATCTTTTCGTCTTGACATCACCACAGAGACTTCGGCGTCACAGGTCGCTCCTCCCACGCGATTCTTGTAAGAAAAAATTTGGGTTTTAATCTGTTTAATCACCTCAGAAACAGAGGAATGATTGGTTCATCAATAAGGGTCAGCTGCTACTCTGAGCTGTAGCTGATATTGTCAGTCACTGTGGACTGTCTTATACTTTGAACTGTGTGTTTATCTGTAACATTGTATTAAAGTGGACATAGTGGGTGTCCAGACCCTTGTGGTTGAGAGAGGCTGCACCTTATTCAGCCGAGTAGTAAACTCTGTCTTTAGTTTGATGACCATTGTTGATTATTTACTGGTTTTTCCCTTTAGTTAGACAAAGGGTTGTTATAAATTCTCAAAACCTCGGTAGGCTTCTGTTGTTTCTTATTCCTCAAGTTCCTCAACGCAAGTTTTTGCCTCCACAACTTTAACTTAAGATTTTCCCAAAGCATCTGCACGTTTTGGTGAATGAGAGGAAAAAACTAGTAAGAATATAAGTAGATACTTGATCAGACTGTAGAAGAACACAACAGAAGAACCCTTGTTTATTCTCTAAATCAGCCTTTCTCAAAGTGTGGATGACATGGTAACATATTCTCATACTGTCTGTGACATAATTGTGTTTTCATTATGAAATGACCTAGTATGTCAAATCAAAAATTATTGGAATCGGCTGTTTCGTGGTATTGTCGGACTTTATGTCAAAATAACTTGTTTTGGGGGCTATTTAGAGTTAGCTGGTCCGTGAGTGTTTTTGATGGGTTAAATCCTTGGTCTGAAAAAGTTTGAGAAACACTGCTGTACATCATGTTCCACACAGAGATGGAGGTGAAGTGAAGATGCGTCTCAAAAAGTCAAATGAAACAGTTTGTTGGCTCGTATCTGAGGACGTGTGTTTGAGATCTGCTTTGTGTTATCACACCCTGTCAAACATACAGTACGCTAACACTTGGGTGCATTTGGACCTTCTGCCGGTTACATAACTCATGTCACTTAGTCAGCTGTAGCATCAGATTTGTCTTAAACACAAGAACAAACAAAGGTATGAAATGGTTAGTGTGGCTGCGCTCCACCGCCATGCTCCATGTGGAACGTGGAACGCCTTCACAAAGCTTTGTGTTCCAATAAGTCAGTTTCTTAAAGTGATTACAGTAGTTCTCTTCTTCAGATGTCTCCGTGGTGTTGTTGCTCTTCAGAAGTGCAGTCATCTGCATCTCTAAAGCCGTAGTCCTGAGACTGAGAAATGGCCGTGTGGATAACATCATCTCGACAGGAGGTGCGTGCTGGCAGGATGGGGAGGTGACGTGTCAGCTCCCTCTGCTTCATCCAACGTGCTGTGAACTGACTCAGCCGAGACACACTGGCCCCAGCAGGACTGCTCTCACTGGGGAAAAGACTACTGCTCACCGCTCCCTCTCAAACTGGCTCTATTTTCTCAGCCAGATTTGAACAAGTGTACTTTATTGATCCCCGTAGGGATATTGTCTATTTGCTTCCCAGAGTCAGATCGCATGACTGGCCCCAGATCTGTAATGGAATCTGTAGCGGTTTCAACCTTTCCCTTTTCATATCATCCTGTCACAAATCACCAATCCAGTGACTTTCACATTGAACAACAGTCCTTGTTAATTAAGGGCTTTTTTTTGATACACTTTTTTTTTTTTTTCCACAAATCACATAATTGGCTGGTGGAGGAGCTGTGAATATTAGAATATTGAGGGTCAAACAAAAGAAGATCATCAACATCAATGTTGGGTCCCAAGTCAGAACTTAATTATCCAATCAGACATCAATTCTCCAACATATGAATATATATTCATATGAACTCCAGCCCCCTACCAGGAAAACGTGTGCCAGCAATCTAGTTCTCTCACATGTTACCCAAATCTCATGACAATAGGTGAGGATTGAAATGTTGGGTGCATGCCTGAGATCTTCATCTTTACATTCATCTCTAGGGTTGAATACTGAAACCCAGGTTTAAACAGGCTGGAGTACTGATATTGACACTCTGTCATTGGCTCTGTGGTGGCAGCCACACAATCACAGAGACCCTGCTTTTAACTTAACTGTGCAAGTCTTTTGCATGTAAAGGGAGTTCTCAAAACATCCAGTCAGAGTCACATACTGTACCGATTTTTAACCACTTAGCCTTGCAGCCTGAAGTCCACACTGAGTTATCTCAATAATACCAGGATGGGTTCATTGCATACCTTTACATAATAAATCAGTATAGTACATTCATTTTACATATTCATCAATGCAAAAATCAGTTTATGTTAGTGTTATGTTTGTTTGCTCCTCAACAGAAAAAATGAAGTATTGTTAATTATGTTCTGAATTCGGGAAGTGATATCTGTAAAAGATGTAGCCTACCAGTGAACTCTTAACAATACACATCACTGCCCAGCATCTTGTTCACCTTGACTGCCACATCTGCATCCCTGCTGGCACAGTAACAGCCCACCTGTGGATCTGATGCCACCTCTTAACCTTTCTTTTGCCCCCCGAGATGTTTCCTTCACTTAGTGCAGTGACTCGTTTCCACTGTGAAGAGAACAATCAGTATGTCTCTGTGGTGCCATGTCCTCAGACGAGGACCAGGAGGTGTGACCCTTATCCTCAGTGACTAGGGATGGGTACCTTTCACATTTGAACCAATACGGTACCGATACTCGGTTCCTGTCAACCTGCACCGGTACACAACAGCAGCTGATTTTGGTACTTTTTGTGCGTATGTGTGGTAATTGAAGTTATTTTGTCTGTAAGAAAAAAGAAAGATTTTTTTTTGTTTTATTCATCGACAACATCACAACTCCTCAGCCTTTAAGAGTATTTGTATGTTTTAGGGATGGGAAATGATCTTCGAATAATCAAATAGTCATTCAATAAAAAAAAAAACGAGTACTGTTTGACTTCACATGAATCAATACTCTGTACTTTGGTCGGAATTTGGTTGGTACCAAAAAAAAGTACAGAATCCGGTACTAATCCTCACAGCTAACCACATTTAGAGGAGCAAGCAGCACCACACCGTCTACAAAAAGAGGAAGCACAACCCCAGAATCACCGTCTCAGCTGTGCCTCCAGGGTCTGTCTGAGCAAATTACACAAACAGAAATGGTGGAAGCCAGTGGAACACCAAATCCCACCAAGAATGTGTTTATGCTAAGAATGTGGGCACAGCTTTCACTCCATGGCATGGCCCCGACAGGAACAGAGCAGATGGGATTAACAGGAATCCCATGATCATTTTTTAACTGATGGGCATACTATTACCATATTTAAGATAATCAACCTCAAGCTATTACTAGGTATCAATGGTAAAATGCATGTTTTACTTGGTCTTTTGTTATTTTTACATTTTCTAACACTGGGAGCTGCTTCATTGTAGCTCATTTGACAACTTTAACTGACATTAAAGCTATTGGAGGCAACAGTAGTGAGAAGCAATGAATAGTAATAGTAATAGTAATTTTCATCATGATGAAAAGAAGCTGAATCCACTGACCTCCTGGTGTGTGACCTGACACAACCGTCTGTCTGTCATTATCACCGCTGGTGGTGTCCTGTTGAAGTCTCTTTCTCTTGACCTTAAATGAGACTGTGACTAACCCATAGTCATGTTTGACGTCAGGCCACTGACTTTTATACCCAGCGCGCGTGTGTGTGTGTGTGTGAGAGAGTGCTGCGTGAGGTGCTCATCGAATACAAATTGGTCACAAATTGCCTCCCGTTCTGTCTAAAGACATTTGTGGTCGAGTTCCTCCGCCCGCTTACGTACGTACTTCTGCTCAATTTTCATTTTCCTTCAGTACTCAACCTGGGATTGAAATGTTTTCTCTGCTTTATTCCTGCAGAGCATCTACCAGCCAATCAGAGAACAGAGGACGTGGCTGAAAACAATGACGTTGAGGTTGTGCGATAAATAGGAAGTTACAGTTCAGTAATGGCGATGGAGATGGATGTTAGCGAAGGCGTTCATTCTGTATGTAGCAACAATGCTGTTGTTGACAGACAAACGGGACACACTGTCTTGGTTCTGCTCATTGCAGTGGAGGATGGTCGTTGTTTGCAGCGTGCAGCAGCTTCATTGTGTTCCGGCCGGTTCCAGCACATGACATACGTCACAACAAACGTTAGTGATTGGGTAAAGACTGATCCAATAGTTTTAAACTTCAGCAGAGTATCCACCTACCAGGAAGTAAATGTTTCTCAGTGGGGAGTGGCCAGTCTCTTCACACAAATGAAATGAAGTGCAGGAGACTGGTTAGGACCAGGCTAGTACGAATATGAATATGAATTTCTTTATTAATCCCCAAAGGGAAATTCAAAGTATGTGTGTCCCAGTGTTCTTGACTGTCCCTGTGTCACCTGTTAGTTAAAGGAGACATATTATGCCTCTTTTCCAAAAATTCAAATAGTTCCCAGGGGCCGTATTCACAAAGCCTTTTATCTTACCGCTAGGAGTGCTCCTAACTCGCACTAAAAGTTTTTACGTAGGAGTTTTTTCTTAAAAGCTATTCACAAAGCCGCTGAGACCTACTCTTACTAAGGATAAATCACTAAGAGCAAACTAAGAGTCACGCCCCTGGTGACGCCCCGTTGCTATGGATTACGTCAATTCTCGTGCACGAATTCGAGGCGCTCAACACGGTGATTGGTTGTTGAGTGCCGGCGGCGCCCCCCCTCCCCTCCCCTCCCTCCCTCCTCCTCCTCGCCGCCGGCCGCTCCGCTCCACTTTTTTTTTTTTTTTTTGCCGTCAGGTCCGACGGGGCTTTTTAGATTGCTTCGAGTCCAAACCACTGTCTCTGCTGCTCAGTTGGGCTCTGAACTTTCTGTCTTTCGCTCTGCCATCTGCATCTTTCTGCTACAGTTTTTGTCGCGTCTCACTTTCCTGCAGTGTGACGCTGTGCAAATGCAAAGAGGGTCATTGCCGTCCACTCGCAAAGCAGGCCGCTGGTTTTTTTTCTTCCCACATTTTAATATTATTTTTCACATTCGTTGACAGCCCTATATGGTGATCATAATGATGAGAAAAGAAAATGCATTACCCACATTTGTGGCCTATAGCAGGATTTGAACCCAGACTAACAATAAGTTTGGTTTACTGGGGGAGCAGCCTTATCACATGAGCTATTACTACTAACAGATGTGTGTGTCTAGCGTACCCACAAACCTTTTAAAAATATTTTTGGCTCACATCAGCACGACTGCATCGCAGCGGTCGCAGTTACCTCGGTCCGACCGTTGTGACGCCTATATTGGACAGTCCGTCACCGTCACTAGGCTACTCCCGTTTTATAGCGAAAATGTTGGTGATGACCCAAAAAAAAAAAAAAAAAAAAAAAAAACACCGACAAAAAGGCACGTTGGGCATCAAAGGGCAAAGGGGCAGGTGCTCCAGCACCCGCCTCTGCAGCAATTTGCAGTCCTCCATACATTTGCCTGGCTGCAGCCATTTGCGATTCTTTGTGAATAGGTCTTACTGAGTTAGGAGTCCTCACGAGGACTTCTAAGCTCTCCCAGACTTAGGAGCTACTTTTAGGCATAAAATACTTTGTGAATTTAACTACTAATTATTTAAAAAAACTATAGGAGTCCTAACATTTTAAGACTGGACCAGACGCCCACTTTTTTTTAGGGAGTTGCTCCTAAATTCGGCCCTTAAGGAGCTACTTTTAACAACCTTAGAGATTCATTGTGAATACGGCCCCACGATGTTTTA